>NW_028156260.1:52500-60815 GCF_964263955.1 Coregonus lavaretus
AACACAATCTGTAATATCAACTGGTTATATTATATCATGGAACACAATCTGTAATATCAACTGGTTATGTTATATAGTGGAACACAATCTGTAATATCAACTGGTTATATTATATCATGGAACACAATCTGTAATATCAACTGGTTATGTTATATCATGGAACACAATCTGTAATATCAACTGGTTATATTATATCATGGAACACAATCTGTAATATCACCTGGTTATGTTATATCATGGAACACAATCTGTAATATCACCTGGTTATATTATATAGTGGAACATAATCTGTAATATCAACTGGTTATGTTATATCATGGAACACAATCTGTAATATCAACTGGTTATGTTATATCATGGAACACAATCTGTAATATCACCTGGTTATGTTATATAGTGGAACACAATCTGTAATATCAACTGGTTATATTATATCATGGAACACAATCTGTAATATCAACTGGTTATGTTATATCATGGAACACAATCTGTAATATCAACTGGTTATGTTATATCATGGAACACAATCTGTAATATCACCTGGTTATGTTATATCATGGAACACAATCTGTAATATCAACTGGTTATGTTATATCATGGAACACAATCTGTAATATCACCTGGTTATGTTATATCATGGAACACAATCTGTAATATCAACTGGTTATATTATATCATGGAACACAATCTGTAATATCAACTGGTTATATTATATCATGGAACACAATCTGTAATATCAACAGGTTATATTATATAGTGGAACACAATCTGTAATATCAACTGGTTATATTATATCATGGAACACAATCTGTAATATCAACTGGTTATATTATATAGTGGAACACAATCTGTAATATCAACTGGTTATGTTATATCATGGAACACAATCTGTAATATCACCTGGTTATATTATATCATGGAACACAATCTGTAATATCAACTGGTTATGTTATATAGTGGAACACAATCTGTAATATCAACTGGTTATGTTATATCATGGAACACAATCTGTAATATCAACTGGTTATATTATATCATGGAACACAATCTGTAATATCAACTGGTTATATTATATCATGGAACACAATCTGTAATATCAACTGGTTATGTTATATCATGGAACACAATCTGTAATATCAACTGGTTATATTATATCATGGAACACAATCTGTAATATCAACTGGTTATATTATATCATGGAACACAATCTGTAATATCACCTGGTTATGTTATATAGTGGAACACAATCTGTAATATCAACTGGTTATATTATATCATGGAACACAATCTGTAATATCAACTGGTTATATTATATCATGGAACACAATCTGTAATATCAACTGGTTATATTATATCATGGAACACAATCTGTAATATCAACTGGTTATATTATATCATGGAACACAATCTGTAATATCAACTGGTTATATTATATCATGGAACACAATCTGTAATATCAACTGGTTATGTTATATCATGGAACACAATCTGTAATATCAACTGGTTATGTTATATAGTGGAACACAATCTGTAATATCAACTGGTTATGTTATATCATGGAACACAATCTGTAATATCAACTGGTTATATTATATCATGGAACACAATCTGTAATATCAACTGGTTATATTATATCATGGAACACAATCTGTAATATCAACTGGTTATGTTATATCATGGAACACAATCTGTAATATCAACTGGTTATATTATATCATGGAACACAATCTTCAACAAGGCAGTAACCACAGCAGGGGAGCTTGCTAGTAGAGGCCTGTAGCTGTGCAATGGAATAGCCTTGTTTAAATTAGGTAAGAGAATATCATGTTAACATTGGTGTATTAAAATGAGAGTTAGGCTGATGTCACCCTATCCCCTTAATAATCGCTTCCTCCTGAATCCAAGTGTTTGACATGGGGGAGGGGACCAGCCTCCTGAATCCAAGTGTTTGACATGAGGGAGGGGACCAGCCTCCTGAATCCAAGTGTTTGACATGAGGGAGGGGACCAGCCTCCTGAATCCAAGTGTTTGACATGAGGGAGGGGACCAGCCTCCTGAATCCAAGTGTTTGACATGGGGGAGGGGACCAGCCTCCTGAATCCAAGTGTTTGACATGGGGGAGGGGACCAGCCTCCTGAATCCAAGTGTTTGACATAGGGGAGGGGACCAGCCTCCTGAATCCAAGTGTTTGACATGGGGGAGGGGACCAGCCTCCTGAATCCAAGTGTTTGACATAGGGGAGGGGACCAGCCTCCTGAATCCAAGTGTTTGACATGGGGGAGGGGACCAGCCTCCTGAATCCAAGTGTTTGACATGGGGGAGGGGACCAGCCTCCTGAATCCAAGTGTTTGACATGGGGGAGGGGACCAGCCTCCTGAATCCAAGTGTTTGACATGGGGGAGGGGACCAGCCTCCTGAATCCAAGTGTTTGACATGGGGGAGGGGACCAGCCTCCTGAATCCAAGTGTTTGACATGGGGGAGGGGACCAGCCTCCTGAATCCAAGTGTTTGACATGGGGGAGGGGACCAGCCTCCTGAATCCAAGTGTTTGACATGGGGGAGGGGACCAGCCTCCTGAATCCAAGTGTTTGACATGGGGGAGGGGACCAGCCTCCTGAATCCAAGTGTTTGACATGGGGGAGGGGACCAGCCTCCTGAATCCAAGTGTTTGACATGGGGGAGGGGACCAGCCTCCTGAATCCAAGTGTTTGACATGGGGGAGGGGACCAGCCTCCTGAATCCAAGTGTTTGACATGGGGGAGGGGACCAGCCTCCTGAATCCAAGTGTTTGACATGGGGGAGGGGACCAGCCTCCTGAATCCAAGTGTTTGACATGGGGGAGGGGACCAGCCTCCTGAATCCAAGTGTTTGACATGGGGGAGGGGACCAGCCTCCTGAATCCAAGTGTTTGACATGGGGGAGGGGACCAGCCTCCTGAATCCAAGTGTTTGACATGGGGGAGGGGACCAGCCTCCTGAATCCAAGTGTTTGACATGGGGGAGGGGACCAGCCTCCTGAATCCAAGTGTTTGACATGGGGGAGGGGACCAGCCTCCTGAATCCAAGTGTTTGACATGGGGGAGGGGACCAGCCTCCTGAATCCAAGTGTTTGACATGGGGGAGGGGACCAGCCTCCTGAATCCAAGTGTTTGACATGGGGGAGGGGACCAGCCTCCTGAATCCAAGTGTTTGACATGGGGGAGGGGACCAGCCTCCTGAATCCAAGTGTTTGACATGGGGGAGGGGACCAGCCTCCTGAATCCAAGTGTTTGACATGGGGGAGGGGACCAGCCTCCTGAATCCAAGTGTTTGACATGGGGGAGGGGACCAGCCTCCTGAATCCAAGTGTTTGACATGGGGGAGGGGACCAGCCTCCTGAATCCAAGTGTTTGACATGGGGGAGGGGACCAGCCTCCTGAATCCAAGTGTTTGACATGGGGGAGGGGACCAGCCTCCTGAATCCAAGTGTTTGACATGGGGGAGGGGACCAGCCTCCTGAATCCAAGTGTTTGACATGGGGGAGGGGACCAGCCTCCTGAATCCAAGTGTTTGACATGGGGGAGGGGACCAGCCTCCTGAATCCAAGTGTTTGACATGGGGGAGGGGACCAGCCTCCTGAATCCAAGTGTTTGACATGGGGGAGGGGACCAGCCTCCTGAATCCAAGTGTTTGACATGGGGGAGGGGACCAGCCTCCTGAATCCAAGTGTTTGACATGAGGGAGGGGACCAGCCTCCTGAATCCAAGTGTTTGACATGGGGGAGGGGACCAGCCTCCTGAATCCAAGTGTTTGACATGGGGGAGGGGACCAGCCTCCTGATCCAAGTGTTTGACATGGGGGAGGGCACCAGCCTCCTGAATCCAAGTGTTTGACATGGGGGAGGGGACCAGCCTCCTGAATCCAAGTGTTTGACATGGGGGAGGGGACCAGCCTCCTGAATCCAAGTGTTTGACATGAGGGAGGGGACCAGCCTCCTGAATCCAAGTGTTTGACATGAGGGAGGGGACCAGCCTCCTGAATCCAAGTGTTTGACATGGGGGAGGGACCAGCCTCCTGAATCCAAGTGTTTGACATGGGGGAGGGGACCAGCCTCCTGAATCCAAGTGTTTGACATGGGGGAGGGGACCAGCCTCCTGAATCCAAGTGTTTGACATGGGGGAGGGGACCAGCCTCCTGAATCCAAGTGTTTGACATGGGGGAGGGACCAGCCTCCTGAATCCAAGTGTTTGACATGGGGGAGGGGACCATTAACTTTATGATCAAACTTTATCAATGTAGACGCAACGGGCCCTTTTCATACTTTGATCTGGTTTTATCCAATTTCATGAAAAACAAACATGATTTTGACTGTTCATAACCTTTTAATTCCAGTGTAATATTACAGATTGTGTTCCATGATATAACATAACCAGTTGATATTACAGATTGTGTTCCACTATATAATATAACCAGTTGATATGGCTGGTCCCCTCCCCCATGTCAAACACTTGGATTCAGGAGGCTGGTCCCCTCCCCCATGTCAAACACTTGGATTCAGGAGGCTGGTCCCCTCCCTATGTCAAACACTTGGATTCAGGAGGCTGGTCCCCTCCCCCATGTCAAACACTTGGATTCAGGAGGCTGGTCCCCTCGATACACAGCCTCTCTGTGGGATATGAGACAACCGCTAGGTCAATTAACCACTAGTTCGCCCTGAAATCAGAACAACATTAAATCAAGTTGAATGAGGGAAAGTAAACAGCTATGATTAACAGAGGATGGGTCCCAAATGCCACTGCTTTTGATCAGAGCACTATGGGTCCCTATATAGAACACTACTTCTGATCAGAGCACTATGGGTGCCTATATAGAACACTACTTTTGATCAGAGCACTATGGGTCCCTATATAGAACACTACTTTTGATCAGAGCACTATGGGTCCCTATATAGAACACTACTTTTGATCAGAGCACTATGGGTCCCTATATAGAACACTACTTCTGATCAGAGCACTATGGGTCCCTATATAGAACACTACTTTTGATCAGAGCACTATGGGTCCCTATATAGAACACTACTTCTGATCAGAGCACTATGGGTCCCTATATAGAACACTACTTCTGATCAGAGCACTATGGGTCCCTATATAGAACACTACTTCTGATCAGAGCACTATGGGTCCCTATATAGAACACTACTTCTGATCAGAGCACTATGGGTCCCTATATAGAACACTACTTTTGATCAGTGCACTATGGGTCCCTATATAGAACACTACTTCTGATCAGAGCACTATGGGTCCCTATATAGAACACTACTTCTGATCAGAGCACTATGGGTCCCTATATAGAACACTACTTTTGATCAGAGCACTATGGGTCCCTATATAGAACACTACTTTTGATCAGAGCACTATGGGTCCCTATATAGAACACTACTTCTGATCAGAGCACTATGGGTCCCTATATAGAACACTACTTTTGATCAGAGCACTATGGGTCCCTATATAGAACACTACTTTTGATCAGAGCACTATGGGTCCCTATATAGAACACTACTTTTGATCAGAGCACTATGGGTCCCTATATAGAACACTACTTTTGATCAGAGCACTATGGGTCCCTATATAGAACACTACTTTTGATCAGAGCACTATGGGTCCCTATATAGAACACTACTTTTGATCAGAGCACTATGGGTCCCTATATAGAACACTACTTCTGATCAGAGCACTATGGGTCCCTATATAGAACACTACTTTTGATCAGAGCACTATGGGTCCCTATATAGAACACTACTTCTGATCAGAGCACTATGGGTGCCTATATAGAACACTACTTTTGATCAGAGCACTATGGGTCCCTATATAGAACACTACTTTTGATCAGTGCACTATGGGTCCCTATATAGAACACTACTTCTGATCAGATCACTATGGGTCCCTATATAGAACACTACTTTTGATCAGAGCACTATGGGTCCCTATATAGAACACTACTTTTGATCAGATCACTATGGGTCCCTATATAGAACACTACTTCTGATCAGAGCACTATGGGTCCCTATATAGAACACTACTTCTGATCAGAGCACTATGGGTCCCTATATAGAACACTACTTCTGATCAGAGCACTATGGGTCCCTATATAGAACACTACTTTTGATCAGAGCACTATGGGTCCCTATATAGAACACTACTTTTGATCAGAGCACTATGGGTCCCTATATAGAACACTACTTTTGATCAGATCACTATGGGTCCCTATAATTAATTTTTCTCACAGCAAACTAATGATGGATCCTGCGTCCCAAATGGCACCCTATTTCACATATAGCGCACTACTCTAGGGTTGTGGTCGAAAGTAGTGCACTATAAAGGGAAAAGGGGAACCATTTGGGACGTAGGATGAGTGTCTGTCTGGAGGCGTCAGACTGAGATGCACTGGACAAGGTGTTGTGATGACGGTGACTCACTGATGGCAGCTTTGAAGAACACTGCTTTTCATCTACTGTTTGGTTTACTCTTGTTAGTTTCGCTTTCGTATTAGTGTGGATATCTTGTTACTGGGTATCACCTGGTTGGAATGTTAAATCATGCAATCTTATCTGTAGTTCATTTTTTGTTTATTTTTATTTCACCTTTATTTAACCGGGTAAGCCAATTGAGAACAAGTTCTCATTTACAACTGCGACCTGGCCAAGATAAAGCAAAGCAGTGCGATTTAAAAACAACAACACAGAGTTACATATGGGGTAAAACAAAACATAAAGTCAAAAATACAATAGAAAATATATATACAGTGTGTGCGAATGTAGTAAGTTATTGAGGTAAGGCAATAAATAGGCCATAGTGCAAAATAGGTACAATTTGGTATTAACACTGTAGTGTTAATGGCGTCCTAGTAGCAGCCTAAGCAGAGCGCTCCTGTAAATATGTACATATTTCATTATTTGAAAGTGTATTTAATTGTGTTTCTAATCAACTGTTTTGTTTTTGATAACAATGAGTTTTATTGCGTATTTTTGGTGGTTTTAACCCACAGATTTGCAGATTTGACTGGCAAGTCAACTCCTTTTGGCTTGGCTTAGCTAGCTAGCTGGCTAATTGTTTTTGTTTGAATGATGCATCTGGACACTGTTCCAGCTTTTTTTGTTTCACCTGGCTGCTAGTTCCTGATCTTTTGAAAACATCAATTGAGGAGTCACCTGAAGCTTGAGAGGAATGGTAGATGCAGTAAAGAAATACAGTGTTGAGGCAGAGGGCTCGTAGCGAGGACCACTGGCTAGCTAATCTGAACTGTGAGTGGTGAGGCAGAGGGCTCGTAGTGAGGACTACTGGCTAGCTACTCTGAACTGTGAGTGGTGAGGCAGAGGGCTCGTAGCTAGGACCACTGGCTAGCTAATCTGAACTGTGAGTGGTGAGGCAGAGGGCTCGTAGTGAGGACCACTGGCTAGCTAATCTGAACTGTGAGTGGTGAGGCAGAGGGCTCGTAGTGAGGACCACTGGCTAGCTACTCTGAACTGTGAGTGGTGAGGCAGAGGGCTTGTAGTGAGGACCACTGGCTAGCTACTCTGAACTGTGAGTGGTGAGGCAGAGGGCTCGTAGTGAGGACCACTGGCTAGCTAATCTGAACTGTGAGTGGTGAGGCAGAGGGCTCGTAGTGAGGACCACTGGCTAGCTACTCTGAACTGTGAGTGGTGAGGCAGAGGGCTCGTAGTGAGGACCACTGGCTAGCTAATCTGAACTGTGAGTGGTGAGGCAGAGGGCTCGTAGCGAGGACCACTGGCTAGCTACTCTGAACTGTGAGTGGTGAGGCAGAGGGCTCGTAGTGAGGACCACTGGCTAGCTAATCTGAACTGTGAGTGGTGAGGCAGAGGGCTCGTAGCGAGGACCACTGGCTAGCTAATCTGAACTGTGAGTGGTGAGGCAGAGGGCTCGTAGCGAGGACCACTGGCTAGCTACTCTGAACTGTGAGTGGTGAGGCAGAGGGCTCGTAGTGAGGACCACTGGCTAGCTACTCTGAACTGTGAGTGGTGAGGCAGAGGGCTCGTAGTGAGGACCACTGGCTAGCTACTCTGAACTGTGAGTGGTGAGGCAGAGGGCTCGTAGTGAGGACCACTGGCTAGCTACTCTGAACTGTGAGTGGTGAGGCAGAGGGCTCGTAGTGAGGACCACTGGCTAGCTACTCTGAACTGTGAGTGGTGAGGCAGAGGGCTCGTAGTGAGGACCACTGGCTAGCTAATCTGAACTGTGAGTGGTGAGGCAGACGGCTCGTAGCGAGGACCACTGGCTAGCTACTCTGAACTGTGAGTGGTGAGGCAGAGGGCTCGTAGTG
>NW_028156259.1:0-1000 GCF_964263955.1 Coregonus lavaretus
CTGTTTTATTTTTAGTTTACCTGGAAAACATCTGAAGACTGTCTTTAGCTGACAGACAGACAGGCAGATGTTAGAGAGGACAGAAGGATTGATAGAAAGAGAAGGAATCCAGAAATATAGAGGATAGAGAGTCCAAAACGAAAAGGAGGGAATAAGGGATTGAGAGAGGCGTGAAGGATAGATCCTAAAAGAGAGTGAGTGACAGAGAGAGGGATTGTGTGTATTCTCCTGAGAGAGAGAGAACTCTCTGGGGCTGAGTGTTGTGGTCAGCAGAGAGGGATTGTGTGTATTCTCCTGAGAGAGAGAGAGAACTCTCTGGGGCTGAGTGTTGTGGTCAGCAGAGAGGGATTGTGTGTATTCTCCTGAGAGAGAGAGAACTCTCTGGGGCTGAGTGTTGTGGTCAGCAGAGAGGGATTGTGTGTATTCTCCTGAGAGAGAGAGAACTCTCTGGGGCTGAGTGTTGTGGTCAGCAGAGAGGGATTGTGTGTATTCTCCTGAGAGAGAGAGAACTCTCTGGGGCTGAGTGTTGTAGTCAGCAGAGAGGGATTGTGTGTATTCTCCTGAGAGAGAGAGAACTATCTGGGGCTGAGTGTTGTAGTCAGCAGAGAGGGATTGTGTGTATTCTCCTGAGAGAGAGAGAACTCTCTGGGGCTGAGTGTTGTAGTCAGCAGAGAGAGGGAATAAAGAAAAAGAGAGGGTGGGTTGAGTAGATGCGGTTTATTACTAGCCATGCAGGGGATGTATGATGCAGTGTGAGGTTAGTTTAACTACGGTCATGATGCTGATGATGGATTCAGTCTCTTCTGCTTTGTTTTGGTCATTCTACTGAGTGTTAGGTTGCACATTTTCCTTATCTGGCTGGAAATCACTGTAGTTGTGTGTGTTTGTGTGCGCGTTCGTGCATGCACCGTAGTGTGTGCTATATGTGCTTTTCACAGTACCGAAAATGTGTCATCACCATCTCATGGTTTGGTTTGACTCTCTCCCTACCTCATCCCTT
>NW_028156258.1:0-5000 GCF_964263955.1 Coregonus lavaretus
AAGGGCGTCACTCAGGCAGCGGAGGTCTGAGTGGGGACTTAGTCTGTGAACGGGGAAAAAATACAAATAAAATTGGGTTACCAGGTACGATGAGCTTGTTTTGGGTTACCAGGTACGCGTGGTTCCTGAAGGCCGGGCTTAAGACTACTTTGTGTCCGCGGGAGGGGTGCTTAAGAGTGGGTGCCCCGGTTCGCCTGGTGGTCGTGGTTCTGGAGCCCAGGCCACCCAGGGAGTGAGCTGCAGTCTCAGGCCGAGTGAGAGATGGTTTGAGCGGGCATGGAGTGTGGGCCTGGAGGCATGGAGGTCGGAGAGGCATGGAGGTCGAGGGAGTGAGCTGCAGTCTCAGTCCGAGTGAGAGATGGTTTGAGCGGACACAGAGTGTGGGCCTGGAGGCATGGAGGTCGGGGAGGCCCATGCAGTGAGCTGCAGTCTCAGTCCGAGTGAGAGATGGTTTGAGCGGACACAGAGTGTGGGCCTGGAGGCATGGAGGTCGGGGAGGCCCATGCAGTGAGCTGCAGTCTCAGTCCGAGTGAGAGATGGTTTGAGCGGACACAGAGTGTGGGCCTGGAGGCATGGAGGTCGGGGAGGCCCATGCAGTGAGCTGCAGTCTCAGTCCGAGTGAGAGATGGTTTGAGCGGACACGGAGTGTGGGCCTGGAGGCATGGAGGTCGGGGAGGCCCATGCAGTGAGCTGCAGTCTCAGTCCGAGTGAGAGATGGTTTGAGCGGACACAGAGTGTGGGCCTGGAGGCATGGAGGTCGGGGAGGCCCATGCAGTGAGCTGCAGTCTCAGTCCGAGTGAGAGATGGTTTGAGCGGACACAGAGTGTGGGCCTGGAGGCATGGAGGTCGGGGAGGCCCATGCAGTGAGCTGCAGTCTCAGTCCGAGTGAGAGATGGTTTGAGCGGACACAGAGTGTGGGCCTGGAGGCATGGAGGTCGGGGACGCCCATGCAGTGAGCTGCAGTCTCAGTCCGAGTGAGAGATGGTTTGAGCGGACACGGAGTGTGGGCCTGGAGGCATGGAGGTCGGGGACGCCCATGCAGTGAGCTGCAGTCTCAGTCCGAGTGAGAGATGGTTTGAGCGGGCAGGGAGTGTGGGCTTGGTGGTCGTGGTTCTGGAGCCCAGGCCATCCAGGGAGTGAGCTGCAGTCTGAGGCCGAGTGAGAGAGGGTTTGAGTGGGCAGGGAGTGTGGGCTTGGTGGTCGTGGTTCTGGAGCCCAGGCCATCCAGGGAGTGAGCTGCAGTCTCAGGCCGAGTGAGAGAGGGTTTCACTGGGCATGGAGTGTAGAGATGGAGGCAATGAGCTCCAGAGGTCACAAAGGTCAATGTGGGCCTGCATGGCTGTCAGCAGGGCCACAGAGAGAAGGCCCAAGTGAATAGGTGTGTCTGTGTGAGTGAGTGAACCTGTCTCATAGGGGGGCAGAGCAGGCATCCCCTTTGGGGGCTGTCTGCTCTGTCCCCCTTTTTTTTTGGCCTCCTATACCTCTGGAGGTCAAGGGAGTAAGCTGTACTCTCAAGCCCATGTGAGAGAGGCTTTTAATGGGAAGAGAGAGTTTAAAAAGAGGCATGTAGCTCCAGAGGTCACAAAGGTCAATGTGGGCCTGCATGGATGTCAGCAGGGCATGAGGGAGAAGGCCCAAGTGAATAGGTGTGTCTGTGTGAGTGAGTGAACCTGTCTCATAGGGGGGCAGAGCAGGCATCCCCTTTGGGGGCTGTCTGCTCTGTCCCCCTTTTTTTTTGGCCTCCTATACCTCTGGAGGTCAAGGGAGTAAGCTGTACTCTCAAGCCCATGGGAGAGAGGGTTTTAATAGGGAGAGAGTGATTAAAAAGAGGCATGGTGCTCCAGGGGAGTGAGCTGTACTCTCATGCCCATGGGAGATGCCCTTTACTAGGCAGGGAGTTTAGAACAAGGTGCATGGAGCTCCAGAGGTCACAAAGGTCAATGTGGGCCTGCATGGATGTCAGCAGGGCATGAGGGAGAAGGCCCAAGTGAATAGGTTTGTCTGTGTGTGTCTGTGTGAGTGAGTGAGTGAGTGTGTGTGTGAACCTTTCCCACAGGAGGGCAGCACTGTGCAGGCAGCTCCAATGGAGGCTGGCTGCTCTGTGCCCATGTATTATTTGTTCTCTCTCTCTCTCTCTCTCCCCTTTCTTCTGGCCTGCTGGGTCACTTTTGTGTGTGGAGGGCTGGACTCTGTCTCACCCATCCCAGCCATGGGCACCCAGAATGCCCATGTGTGAGTCAGGAGCCCTCCCCTGGTTCTCCTAGTGAAAATGACCTGTGGCGCCCCCCTGTGGATGGATCTTGGTGGGGGTGCTTGGACCCCTTCTTGGGGTCTCCTCCAAGCCAGCCATGCCGACCATGGGCACCCAAAACCCCCATGTGTGAGTGAACAGCCTCCCCAGTGTACCCATAGTGAAATCAGGCTTAAAGTGACCTGTGGCGCCCCCCTGTGGATGGATCTTGGTGGGGGTGCTTGGACCCCTTCTTGGGGTCTCCTCCAAGCCAGCCATGCCGACCATGGGCACCCAAAACCCCCATGTGTGAGTGAACAGCCTCCCCAGTGTACCCATAGTGAAATCAGGCTTAAAGTGACCTGTGGCGCCCCCCTGTGGATGGATCTTGGTGGGGGTGCTTGGACCCCTTCTTGGGGTCTCCTCCAAGCCAGCCATGCCGACCATGGGCACCCAAAACCCCCATGTGTGAGTGAACAGCCTCCCCAGTGTACCCATAGTGAAATCAGGCTTAAAGTGACCTGTGGCGCCCCCCTGTGGATGGATCTTGGTGGGGGTGCTTGGACCCCTTCTTGGGGTCTCCTCCAAGCCAGCCATGCCGACCATGGGCACCCAAAACCCCCATGTGTGAGTGAACAGCCTCCCCAGTGTACCCATAGTGAAATCAGGCTTAAAGTGACCTGTGGCGCCCCCCTGTGGATGGATCTTGGTGGGGGTGCTTGGACCCCTTCTTGGGGTCTCCTCCAAGCCAGCCATGCCGACCATGGGCACCCAAAACCCCCATGTGTGAGTGAACAGCCTCCCCAGTGTACCCATAGTGAAATCCGGCCTAAAGTGACCTGTGGCGCCCCCCTGTGGATGGATTCGGCTGTGGGTGCTTGGACCCCTTCTTGGGGTCTCCCCCAAGCTGGCCATGCCGACCATGGGCACCCAAAACCCCCATGTGTGAGTGAACAGCCTCCCCTGGGTCCCCATAGTGAAATCCGGCCTAAAGTGACCTGTGGCGCCCCCCTGTGGATGGATTCGGCTGTGGGTGCTTGGACCCCTTCTTGGGGTCTCCCCCAAGCTGGCCATGCCGACCATGGGCACCCAAAACCCCCATGTGTGAGTGAACAGCCTCCCCTGGGTCCCCATAGTGAAATCCGGCCTAAAGTGACCTGTGGCGCCCCCCTGTGGATGGATCTGGATGGGGGTGCTTGGACCCCTTCTTGGGGTCTCCTCCAAGCCAGCCATGCCGACCATGGGCACCCAAAACCCCCATGTGTGAGTGAACAGCCTCCCCTGGGTCCCCATAGTGAAATCAGGCTTAAAATGACATGTGGCGCCCCCCTGTGGATGGATCCGGCTGTGGGGTCTTGTACCCCCTCTTGGGGTCACCCCCAAGCCGGCCATGGGCACCCAAAACCCCCATGTGTGAGTGAACAGCCTCCCCTGTGTCCCCATAGTGAAATCAGGCCTAAAGTGACATGTGGCGCCCCCCTGTGGATGGATCCGGGTGGGGGTGCTTGGACCCCCTCTTGGGGTCTCCCCCAAGCCATGGGCAGCCAAATCCCCCATTTGTGAGTTAAGATCATCCCCTGGTTCCCCTAGTGAAATCAGGCCTAAAATGACCTCTGTGGCGCCCCCCTGTGGATGGATCCGGCTGTGGGGTCTTGGACCCCCTCTTGGGGTCACCCCCAAGCCAGCCATGGGCACCCAAAACCCCCATTTGTGAGTTAAGATCATCCCCTGGTTCCCCTAGTGAAATCAGGCTTAAAATGACATGTGGCGCCCCCCTGTGGATGGATCCGGGTGTGGGGTCTTGGACCCCCTCTTGGGGTCACCCCCAAGCCGGCCAAGGGCACCCAAAACCCCCATGTGTGAGGTAAGAGCCTCCCCTGGTTCTCCTAGTGTCCGCCGGCGGTTTACCATATGGGGGTGTCTGACCACCACCCCAATCCGAGAAAAGTGCATCAAAATCGGCCTCCGTGAGCCAGGAGTCGGTCCCTGGTTCTCATAGTGTCAACCGGATGATTTCCATATGGGGGTGTCTGACCACCAACCCAATCCGAGAAAAGTGCATCAAAATCGGCCTTCCGGGAGCCAGGAGTCGGTCCCTGGTTCTCATAGTGTCAACCGGATGGTTTCCATATGGGGGTGTCTGACCACCAACCCAATCCGAGAAAAGTGCATCAAAATCGGCCTTCCGGGAGCCAGGAGTCGGTCCCTGGTTCTCATAGTGTCAACCGGATGATTTCCATATGGGGGTGTCTGACCACCAACCCAATCCGAGAAAAGTGCATCAAAATCGGCCTTCCGGGAGCCAGGAGTCGGTCCCTGGTTCTCCTAATGTCAACCGGATGGTTTCCATATGGGGGTGTCTGACCACCAACCCAATCCGAGAAAAGTGCATCAAAATCGGCCTTCCGGGAGCCAGGAGTCGGTCCCTGGTTCTCATAGTGTCAACCGGATGATTTCCATATGGGGGTGTCTGACCACCAACCCAATCCGAGAAAAGTGCATCAAAATCGGCCTCCGTGAGCCAGGAGTCGGTCCCTGGTTCTCATAGTGTCAACCGGATGATTTCCATATGGGGGTGTCTGACCACCAACCCAATCCGAGAAAAGTGCATCAAAATCGGCCTTCCGGGAGCCAGGAGTCGGTCCCTGGTTCTCCTAATGTCAACCGGATGATTTCCATATGGGGGTGTCTGACCACCAACCCAATCCGAGAAAAGTGCATCAAAATCGGCCTTCCGGGAGCCAGGAGTCGGTCCCTGGTTCTCATAGTG
>NW_028156258.1:17500-22500 GCF_964263955.1 Coregonus lavaretus
TGGTTTGAGCGGGCAGGGAGTGTGGGCTTGGTGGTCGTGGTTCTGGAGCCCAGGCCATCCAGGGAGTGAGCTGCAGTCTGAGGCCGAGTGAGAGAGGGTTTGAGTGGGCAGGGAGTGTGGGCTTGGTGGTCGTGGTTCTGGAGCCCAGGCCATCCAGGGAGTGAGCTGCAGTCTCAGGCCGAGTGAGAGAGGGTTTCACTGGGCATGGAGTGTAGAGATGGAGGCAATGAGCTCCAGAGGTCACAAAGGTCAATGTGGGCCTGCATGGCTGTCAGCAGGGCCACAGAGAGAAGGCCCAAGTGAATAGGTGTGTCTGTGTGAGTGAGTGAACCTGTCTCATAGGGGGGCAGAGCAGGCATCCCCTTTGGGGGCTGTCTGCTCTGTCCCCCTTTTTTTTTGGCCTCCTATACCTCTGGAGGTCAAGGGAGTAAGCTGTACTCTCAAGCCCATGTGAGAGAGGCTTTTAATGGGAAGAGAGAGTTTAAAAAGAGGCATGTAGCTCCAGAGGTCACAAAGGTCAATGTGGGCCTGCATGGATGTCAGCAGGGCATGAGGGAGAAGGCCCAAGTGAATAGGTGTGTCTGTGTGAGTGAGTGAACCTGTCTCATAGGGGGGCAGAGCAGGCATCCCCTTTGGGGGCTGTCTGCTCTGTCCCCCTTTTTTTTTGGCCTCCTATACCTCTGGAGGTCAAGGGAGTAAGCTGTACTCTCAAGCCCATGGGAGAGAGGGTTTTAATAGGGAGAGAGTGATTAAAAAGAGGCATGGTGCTCCAGGGGAGTGAGCTGTACTCTCATGCCCATGGGAGATGCCCTTTACTAGGCAGGGAGTTTAGAACAAGGTGCATGGAGCTCCAGAGGTCACAAAGGTCAATGTGGGCCTGCATGGATGTCAGCAGGGCATGAGGGAGAAGGCCCAAGTGAATAGGTTTGTCTGTGTGTGTCTGTGTGAGTGAGTGAGTGAGTGTGTGTGTGAACCTTTCCCACAGGAGGGCAGCACTGTGCAGGCAGCTCCAATGGAGGCTGGCTGCTCTGTGCCCATGTATTATTTGTTCTCTCTCTCTCTCTCTCTCCCCTTTCTTCTGGCCTGCTGGGTCACTTTTGTGTGTGGAGGGCTGGACTCTGTCTCACCCATCCCAGCCATGGGCACCCAGAATGCCCATGTGTGAGTCAGGAGCCCTCCCCTGGTTCTCCTAGTGAAAATGACCTGTGGCGCCCCCCTGTGGATGGATCTTGGTGGGGGTGCTTGGACCCCTTCTTGGGGTCTCCTCCAAGCCAGCCATGCCGACCATGGGCACCCAAAACCCCCATGTGTGAGTGAACAGCCTCCCCAGTGTACCCATAGTGAAATCAGGCTTAAAGTGACCTGTGGCGCCCCCCTGTGGATGGATCTTGGTGGGGGTGCTTGGACCCCTTCTTGGGGTCTCCTCCAAGCCAGCCATGCCGACCATGGGCACCCAAAACCCCCATGTGTGAGTGAACAGCCTCCCCAGTGTACCCATAGTGAAATCAGGCTTAAAGTGACCTGTGGCGCCCCCCTGTGGATGGATCTTGGTGGGGGTGCTTGGACCCCTTCTTGGGGTCTCCTCCAAGCCAGCCATGCCGACCATGGGCACCCAAAACCCCCATGTGTGAGTGAACAGCCTCCCCAGTGTACCCATAGTGAAATCAGGCTTAAAGTGACCTGTGGCGCCCCCCTGTGGATGGATCTTGGTGGGGGTGCTTGGACCCCTTCTTGGGGTCTCCTCCAAGCCAGCCATGCCGACCATGGGCACCCAAAACCCCCATGTGTGAGTGAACAGCCTCCCCAGTGTACCCATAGTGAAATCAGGCTTAAAGTGACCTGTGGCGCCCCCCTGTGGATGGATCTTGGTGGGGGTGCTTGGACCCCTTCTTGGGGTCTCCTCCAAGCCAGCCATGCCGACCATGGGCACCCAAAACCCCCATGTGTGAGTGAACAGCCTCCCCAGTGTACCCATAGTGAAATCCGGCCTAAAGTGACCTGTGGCGCCCCCCTGTGGATGGATTCGGCTGTGGGTGCTTGGACCCCTTCTTGGGGTCTCCCCCAAGCTGGCCATGCCGACCATGGGCACCCAAAACCCCCATGTGTGAGTGAACAGCCTCCCCTGGGTCCCCATAGTGAAATCCGGCCTAAAGTGACCTGTGGCGCCCCCCTGTGGATGGATTCGGCTGTGGGTGCTTGGACCCCTTCTTGGGGTCTCCCCCAAGCTGGCCATGCCGACCATGGGCACCCAAAACCCCCATGTGTGAGTGAACAGCCTCCCCTGGGTCCCCATAGTGAAATCCGGCCTAAAGTGACCTGTGGCGCCCCCCTGTGGATGGATCTGGATGGGGGTGCTTGGACCCCTTCTTGGGGTCTCCTCCAAGCCAGCCATGCCGACCATGGGCACCCAAAACCCCCATGTGTGAGTGAACAGCCTCCCCTGGGTCCCCATAGTGAAATCAGGCTTAAAATGACATGTGGCGCCCCCCTGTGGATGGATCCGGCTGTGGGGTCTTGTACCCCCTCTTGGGGTCACCCCCAAGCCGGCCATGGGCACCCAAAACCCCCATGTGTGAGTGAACAGCCTCCCCTGTGTCCCCATAGTGAAATCAGGCCTAAAGTGACATGTGGCGCCCCCCTGTGGATGGATCCGGGTGGGGGTGCTTGGACCCCCTCTTGGGGTCTCCCCCAAGCCATGGGCAGCCAAATCCCCCATTTGTGAGTTAAGATCATCCCCTGGTTCCCCTAGTGAAATCAGGCCTAAAATGACCTCTGTGGCGCCCCCCTGTGGATGGATCCGGCTGTGGGGTCTTGGACCCCCTCTTGGGGTCACCCCCAAGCCAGCCATGGGCACCCAAAACCCCCATTTGTGAGTTAAGATCATCCCCTGGTTCCCCTAGTGAAATCAGGCTTAAAATGACATGTGGCGCCCCCCTGTGGATGGATCCGGGTGTGGGGTCTTGGACCCCCTCTTGGGGTCACCCCCAAGCCGGCCAAGGGCACCCAAAACCCCCATGTGTGAGGTAAGAGCCTCCCCTGGTTCTCCTAGTGTCCGCCGGCGGTTTACCATATGGGGGTGTCTGACCACCACCCCAATCCGAGAAAAGTGCATCAAAATCGGCCTCCGTGAGCCAGGAGTCGGTCCCTGGTTCTCATAGTGTCAACCGGATGATTTCCATATGGGGGTGTCTGACCACCAACCCAATCCGAGAAAAGTGCATCAAAATCGGCCTTCCGGGAGCCAGGAGTCGGTCCCTGGTTCTCATAGTGTCAACCGGATGGTTTCCATATGGGGGTGTCTGACCACCAACCCAATCCGAGAAAAGTGCATCAAAATCGGCCTTCCGGGAGCCAGGAGTCGGTCCCTGGTTCTCATAGTGTCAACCGGATGATTTCCATATGGGGGTGTCTGACCACCAACCCAATCCGAGAAAAGTGCATCAAAATCGGCCTTCCGGGAGCCAGGAGTCGGTCCCTGGTTCTCCTAATGTCAACCGGATGGTTTCCATATGGGGGTGTCTGACCACCAACCCAATCCGAGAAAAGTGCATCAAAATCGGCCTTCCGGGAGCCAGGAGTCGGTCCCTGGTTCTCATAGTGTCAACCGGATGATTTCCATATGGGGGTGTCTGACCACCAACCCAATCCGAGAAAAGTGCATCAAAATCGGCCTCCGTGAGCCAGGAGTCGGTCCCTGGTTCTCATAGTGTCAACCGGATGATTTCCATATGGGGGTGTCTGACCACCAACCCAATCCGAGAAAAGTGCATCAAAATCGGCCTTCCGGGAGCCAGGAGTCGGTCCCTGGTTCTCCTAATGTCAACCGGATGATTTCCATATGGGGGTGTCTGACCACCAACCCAATCCGAGAAAAGTGCATCAAAATCGGCCTTCCGGGAGCCAGGAGTCGGTCCCTGGTTCTCATAGTGTCAACCGGATGATTTCCATATGGGGGTGTCTGACCACCAACCCAATCCGAGAAAAGTGCATCAAAATCGGCCTCCGTGAGCCAGGAGTCGGTCCCTGGTTCTCATAGTGTCAACCGGATGATTTCCATATGGGGGTGTCTGACCACCAACCCAATCCGAGAAAAGTGCATCAAAATCGGCCTTCCGGGAGCCAGGAGTCGGTCCCTGGTTCTCCTAATGTCAACCGGATGATTTCCATATGGGGGTGTCTGACCACCAACCCAATCCGAGAAAAGTGCATCAAAATCGGCCTTCCGGGAGCCAGGAGTCGGTCCCTGGTTCTCATAGTGTCAACCGGATGATTTCCATATGGGGGTGTCTGACCACCAACCCAATCCGAGAAAAGTGCATCAAAATCGGCCTCCGTGAGCCAGGAGTCGGTCCCTGGTTCTCATAGTGTCAACCGGATGATTTCCATATGGGGGTGTCTGACCACCAACCCAATCCGAGAAAAGTGCATCAAAATCGGCCTTCCGGGAGCCAGGAGTCGGTCCCTGGTTCTCATAGTGTCAACCGGATGGTTTCCATATGGGGGTGTCTGACCACCAACCCAATCCGAGAAAAGTGCATCAAAATCGGCCTTCCGGGAGCCAGGAGTCGGTCCCTGGTTCTCCTAATGTCAACCGGATGATTTCCATATGGGGGTGTCTGACCACCAACCCAATCCGAGAAAAGTGCATCAAAATCGGCCTTCCGGGAGCCAGGAGTCGGTCCCTGGTTCTCCTAATGTCAACCGGATGATTTCCATATGGGGGTGTCTGACCACCAACCCAATCCGAGAAAAGTGCATCAAAATCGGCCTTCCGGGAGCCAGGAGTCGGTCCCTGGTTCTCATAGTGTCAACCGGATGGTTTCCATATGGGGGTGTCTGACCACCAACCCAATCCGAGAAAAGTGCATCAAAATCGGCCTTCCGGGAGCCAGGAGTCGGTCCCTGGTTCTCATAGTGTCAACCGGATGGTTTCCATATGGGGGTGTCTGACCACCAACCCAATCCGAGAAAAGTGCATCAAAATCGGCCTTCCGGGAGCC
>NW_028156258.1:35000-40000 GCF_964263955.1 Coregonus lavaretus
AGTCTCAGTCCGAGTGAGAGATGGTTTGAGCGGACACAGAGTGTGGGCCTGGAGGCATGGAGGTCGGGGACGCCCATGCAGTGAGCTGCAGTCTCAGTCCGAGTGAGAGATGGTTTGAGCGGACACGGAGTGTGGGCCTGGAGGCATGGAGGTCGGGGACGCCCATGCAGTGAGCTGCAGTCTCAGTCCGAGTGAGAGATGGTTTGAGCGGGCAGGGAGTGTGGGCTTGGTGGTCGTGGTTCTGGAGCCCAGAGGCCATCCAGGGAGTGAGCTGCAGTCTGAGGCCGAGTGAGAGAGGGTTTGAGTGGGCAGGGAGTGTGGGCTTGGTGGTCGTGGTTCTGGAGCCCAGGCCATCCAGGGAGTGAGCTGCAGTCTCAGGCCGAGTGAGAGAGGGTTTCACTGGGCATGGAGTGTAGAGATGGAGGCAATGAGCTCCAGAGGTCACAAAGGTCAATGTGGGCCTGCATGGCTGTCAGCAGGGCCACAGAGAGAAGGCCCAAGTGAATAGGTGTGTCTGTGTGAGTGAGTGAACCTGTCTCATAGGGGGGCAGAGCAGGCATCCCCTTTGGGGGCTGTCTGCTCTGTCCCCCTTTTTTTTTGGCCTCCTATACCTCTGGAGGTCAAGGGAGTAAGCTGTACTCTCAAGCCCATGTGAGAGAGGCTTTTAATGGGAAGAGAGAGTTTAAAAAGAGGCATGTAGCTCCAGAGGTCACAAAGGTCAATGTGGGCCTGCATGGATGTCAGCAGGGCATGAGGGAGAAGGCCCAAGTGAATAGGTGTGTCTGTGTGAGTGAGTGAACCTGTCTCATAGGGGGGCAGAGCAGGCATCCCCTTTGGGGGCTGTCTGCTCTGTCCCCTTTTTTTTTTGGCCTCCTATACCTCTGGAGGTCAAGGGAGTAAGCTGTACTCTCAAGCCATGGGAGAGAGGGTTTTAATAGGGAGAGAGTGATTAAAAAGAGGCATGGTGCTCCAGGGGAGTGAGCTGTACTCTCATGCCCATGGGAGATGCCCTTTACTAGGCAGGGAGTTTAGAACAAGGTGCATGGAGCTCCAGAGGTCACAAAGGTCAATGTGGGCCTGCATGGATGTCAGCAGGGCATGAGGGAGAAGGCCCAAGTGAATAGGTTTGTCTGTGTGTGTCTGTGTGAGTGAGTGAGTGAGTGTGTGTGTGAACCTTTCCCACAGGAGGGCAGCACTGTGCAGGCAGCTCCAATGGAGGCTGGCTGCTCTGTGCCCATGTATTATTTGTTCTCTCTCTCTCTCTCTCTCCCCTTTCTTCTGGCCTGCTGGGTCACTTTTGTGTGTGGAGGGCTGGACTCTGTCTCACCCATCCCAGCCATGGGCACCCAGAATGCCCATGTGTGAGTCAGGAGCCCTCCCTGGTTCTCCTAGTGAAAATGACCTGTGGCGCCCCCCTGTGGATGGATCTTGGTGGGGGTGCTTGGACCCCTTCTTGGGGTCTCCTCCAAGCCAGCCATGCCGACCATGGGCACCCAAAACCCCCATGTGTGAGTGAACAGCCTCCCCAGTGTACCCATAGTGAAATCAGGCTTAAAGTGACCTGTGGCGCCCCCCTGTGGATGGATCTTGGTGGGGGTGCTTGGACCCCTTCTTGGGGTCTCCTCCAAGCCAGCCATGCCGACCATGGGCACCCAAAACCCCCATGTGTGAGTGAACAGCCTCCCCAGTGTACCCATAGTGAAATCAGGCTTAAAGTGACCTGTGGCGCCCCCCTGTGGATGGATCTTGGTGGGGGTGCTTGGACCCCTTCTTGGGGTCTCCTCCAAGCCAGCCATGCCGACCATGGGCACCCAAAACCCCCATGTGTGAGTGAACAGCCTCCCCAGTGTACCCATAGTGAAATCAGGCTTAAAGTGACCTGTGGCGCCCCCCTGTGGATGGATCTTGGTGGGGGTGCTTGGACCCCTTCTTGGGGTCTCCTCCAAGCCAGCCATGCCGACCATGGGCACCCAAAACCCCCATGTGTGAGTGAACAGCCTCCCCAGTGTACCCATAGTGAAATCAGGCTTAAAGTGACCTGTGGCGCCCCCCTGTGGATGGATCTTGGTGGGGGTGCTTGGACCCCTTCTTGGGGTCTCCTCCAAGCCAGCCATGCCGACCATGGGCACCCAAAACCCCCATGTGTGAGTGAACAGCCTCCCCAGTGTACCCATAGTGAAATCCGGCCTAAAGTGACCTGTGGCGCCCCCCTGTGGATGGATTCGGCTGTGGGTGCTTGGACCCCTTCTTGGGGTCTCCCCCAAGCTGGCCATGCCGACCATGGGCACCCAAAACCCCCATGTGTGAGTGAACAGCCTCCCCTGGGTCCCCATAGTGAAATCCGGCCTAAAGTGACCTGTGGCGCCCCCCTGTGGATGGATTCGGCTGTGGGTGCTTGGACCCCTTCTTGGGGTCTCCCCCAAGCTGGCCATGCCGACCATGGGCACCCAAAACCCCCATGTGTGAGTGAACAGCCTCCCCTGGGTCCCCATAGTGAAATCCGGCCTAAAGTGACCTGTGGCGCCCCCCTGTGGATGGATCTGGATGGGGGTGCTTGGACCCCTTCTTGGGGTCTCCTCCAAGCCAGCCATGCCGACCATGGGCACCCAAAACCCCCATGTGTGAGTGAACAGCCTCCCCTGGGTCCCCATAGTGAAATCAGGCTTAAAATGACATGTGGCGCCCCCCTGTGGATGGATCCGGCTGTGGGGTCTTGTACCCCCTCTTGGGGTCACCCCCAAGCCGGCCATGGGCACCCAAAACCCCCATGTGTGAGTGAACAGCCTCCCCTGTGTCCCCATAGTGAAATCAGGCCTAAAGTGACATGTGGCGCCCCCCTGTGGATGGATCCGGGTGTGGGGTGCTTGGACCCCCTCTTGGGGTCTCCCCCAAGCCATGGGCAGCCAAATCCCCCATTTGTGAGTTAAGATCATCCCCTGGTTCCCCTAGTGAAATCAGGCCTAAAATGACCTCTGTGGCGCCCCCCTGTGGATGGATCCGGCTGTGGGGTCTTGGACCCCCTCTTGGGGTCACCCCCAAGCCAGCCATGGGCACCCAAAACCCCCATTTGTGAGTTAAGATCATCCCCTGGTTCCCCTAGTGAAATCAGGCTTAAAATGACATGTGGCGCCCCCCTGTGGATGGATCCGGGTGTGGGGTCTTGGACCCCCTCTTGGGGTCACCCCCAAGCCGGCCAAGGGCACCCAAAACCCCCATGTGTGAGGTAAGAGCCTCCCCTGGTTCTCCTAGTGTCCGCCGGCGGTTTACCATATGGGGGTGTCTGACCACCACCCCAATCCGAGAAAAGTGCATCAAAATCGGCCTCCGTGAGCCAGGAGTCGGTCCCTGGTTCTCATAGTGTCAACCGGATGATTTCCATATGGGGGTGTCTGACCACCAACCCAATCCGAGAAAAGTGCATCAAAATCGGCCTTCCGGGAGCCAGGAGTCGGTCCCTGGTTCTCATAGTGTCAACCGGATGGTTTCCATATGGGGGTGTCTGACCACCAACCCAATCCGAGAAAAGTGCATCAAAATCGGCCTTCCGGGAGCCAGGAGTCGGTCCCTGGTTCTCATAGTGTCAACCGGATGATTTCCATATGGGGGTGTCTGACCACCAACCCAATCCGAGAAAAGTGCATCAAAATCGGCCTTCCGGGAGCCAGGAGTCGGTCCCTGGTTCTCCTAATGTCAACCGGATGGTTTCCATATGGGGGTGTCTGACCACCAACCCAATCCGAGAAAAGTGCATCAAAATCGGCCTTCCGGGAGCCAGGAGTCGGTCCCTGGTTCTCATAGTGTCAACCGGATGATTTCCATATGGGGGTGTCTGACCACCAACCCAATCCGAGAAAAGTGCATCAAAATCGGCCTCCGTGAGCCAGGAGTCGGTCCCTGGTTCTCATAGTGTCAACCGGATGATTTCCATATGGGGGTGTCTGACCACCAACCCAATCCGAGAAAAGTGCATCAAAATCGGCCTTCCGGGAGCCAGGAGTCGGTCCCTGGTTCTCCTAATGTCAACCGGATGATTTCCATATGGGGGTGTCTGACCACCAACCCAATCCGAGAAAAGTGCATCAAAATCGGCCTTCCGGGAGCCAGGAGTCGGTCCCTGGTTCTCATAGTGTCAACCGGATGATTTCCATATGGGGGTGTCTGACCACCAACCCAATCCGAGAAAAGTGCATCAAAATCGGCCTCCGTGAGCCAGGAGTCGGTCCCTGGTTCTCATAGTGTCAACCGGATGATTTCCATATGGGGGTGTCTGACCACCACCCCAATCCGAGAAAAGTGCATCAAAATCGGCCTTCCGGGAGCCAGGAGTCGGTCCCTGGTTCTCCTAATGTCAACCGGATGATTTCCATATGGGGGTGTCTGACCACCAACCCAATCCGAGAAAAGTGCATCAAAATCGGCCTTCCGGGAGCCAGGAGTCGGTCCCTGGTTCTCATAGTGTCAACCGGATGGTTTCCATATGGGGGTGTCTGACCACCAACCCAATCCGAGAAAAGTGCATCAAAATCGGCCTTCCGGGAGCCAGGAGTCGGTCCCTGGTTCTCATAGTGTCAACCGGATGGTTTCCATATGGGGGTGTCTGACCACCAACCCAATCCGAGAAAAGTGCATCAAAATCGGCCTTCCGGGAGCCAGGAGTCGGTCCCTGGTTCTCATAGTGTCAACCGGATGGTTTCCATATGGGGGTGTCTGACCACCAACCCAATCCGAGAAAAGTGCATCAAAATCGGCCTTCCGTGAGGCAGGAGTCGGCCCCTGGTTCTCCTGTTGTCAACCGGATGATTTCCATATGGGGGTGTCTGACCACCACCCCAATCCGAAAAAAGTGCATCAAATCGGCCTTCCGTGAGCCAGGAGTCGGTCCCTGGTTCTCCTGGTGTCCGCCGGCGGACAACCATGTTGGGGTGTCTGACCACCAACCCAATCCGAGAAAAGTGCATCAAAATCGGCCTTCCGTGAGGCAGGAGTCGGCCCCTGGTTCT
>NW_028156258.1:50000-54918 GCF_964263955.1 Coregonus lavaretus
TAAGACTACTTTGTGTCCGCGGGAGGGGTGCTTAAGAGTGGGTGCCCCGGTTCGCCTGGTGGTCGTGGTTCTGGAGCCCAGGCCACCCAGGGAGTGAGCTGCAGTCTCAGGCCGAGTGAGAGATGGTTTGAGCGGGCATGGAGTGTGGGCCTGGAGGCATGGAGGTCGGAGAGGCATGGAGGTCGAGGGAGTGAGCTGCAGTCTCAGTCCGAGTGAGAGATGGTTTGAGCGGACACAGAGTGTGGGCCTGGAGGCATGGAGGTCGGGGAGGCCCATGCAGTGAGCTGCAGTCTCAGTCCGAGTGAGAGATGGTTTGAGCGGACACAGAGTGTGGGCCTGGAGGCATGGAGGTCGGGGAGGCCCATGCAGTGAGCTGCAGTCTCAGTCCGAGTGAGAGATGGTTTGAGCGGACACAGAGTGTGGGCCTGGAGGCATGGAGGTCGGGGAGGCCCATGCAGTGAGCTGCAGTCTCAGTCCGAGTGAGAGATGGTTTGAGCGGACACGGAGTGTGGGCCTGGAGGCATGGAGGTCGGGGAGGCCCATGCAGTGAGCTGCAGTCTCAGTCCGAGTGAGAGATGGTTTGAGCGGACACAGAGTGTGGGCCTGGAGGCATGGAGGTCGGGGAGGCCCATGCAGTGAGCTGCAGTCTCAGTCCGAGTGAGAGATGGTTTGAGCGGACACAGAGTGTGGGCCTGGAGGCATGGAGGTCGGGGAGGCCCATGCAGTGAGCTGCAGTCTCAGTCCGAGTGAGAGATGGTTTGAGCGGACACAGAGTGTGGGCCTGGAGGCATGGAGGTCGGGGACGCCCATGCAGTGAGCTGCAGTCTCAGTCCGAGTGAGAGATGGTTTGAGCGGACACGGAGTGTGGGCCTGGAGGCATGGAGGTCGGGGACGCCCATGCAGTGAGCTGCAGTCTCAGTCCGAGTGAGAGATGGTTTGAGCGGGCAGGGAGTGTGGGCTTGGTGGTCGTGGTTCTGGAGCCCAGGCCATCCAGGGAGTGAGCTGCAGTCTGAGGCCGAGTGAGAGAGGGTTTGAGTGGGCAGGAGTGTGGGCTTGGTGGTCGTGGTTCTGGAGCCCAGGCCATCCAGGGAGTGAGCTGCAGTCTCAGGCCGAGTGAGAGAGGGTTTCACTGGGCATGGAGTGTAGAGATGGAGGCAATGAGCTCCAGAGGTCACAAAGGTCAATGTGGGCCTGCATGGCTGTCAGCAGGGCCACAGAGAGAAGGCCCAAGTGAATAGGTGTGTCTGTGTGAGTGAGTGAACCTGTCTCATAGGGGGGCAGAGCAGGCATCCCCTTTGGGGGCTGTCTGCTCTGTCCCCCTTTTTTTTTGGCCTCCTATACCTCTGGAGGTCAAGGGAGTAAGCTGTACTCTCAAGCCCATGTGAGAGAGGCTTTTAATGGGAAGAGAGAGTTTAAAAAGAGGCATGTAGCTCCAGAGGTCACAAAGGTCAATGTGGGCCTGCATGGATGTCAGCAGGGCATGAGGGAGAAGGCCCAAGTGAATAGGTGTGTCTGTGTGAGTGAGTGAACCTGTCTCATAGGGGGGCAGAGCAGGCATCCCCTTTGGGGGCTGTCTGCTCTGTCCCCCTTTTTTTTTGGCCTCCTATACCTCTGGAGGTCAAGGGAGTAAGCTGTACTCTCAAGCCCATGGGAGAGAGGGTTTTAATAGGGAGAGAGTGATTAAAAAGAGGCATGGTGCTCCAGGGGAGTGAGCTGTACTCTCATGCCCATGGGAGATGCCCTTTACTAGGCAGGGAGTTTAGAACAAGGTGCATGGAGCTCCAGAGGTCACAAAGGTCAATGTGGGCCTGCATGGATGTCAGCAGGGCATGAGGGAGAAGGCCCAAGTGAATAGGTTTGTCTGTGTGTGTCTGTGTGAGTGAGTGAGTGAGTGTGTGTGTGAACCTTTCCCACAGGAGGGCAGCACTGTGCAGGCAGCTCCAATGGAGGCTGGCTGCTCTGTGCCCATGTATTATTTGTTCTCTCTCTCTCTCTCTCTCCCCTTTCTTCTGGCCTGCTGGGTCACTTTTGTGTGTGGAGGGCTGGACTCTGTCTCACCCATCCCAGCCATGGGCACCCAGAATGCCCATGTGTGAGTCAGGAGCCCTCCCCTGGTTCTCCTAGTGAAAATGACCTGTGGCGCCCCCCTGTGGATGGATCTTGGTGGGGGTGCTTGGACCCCTTCTTGGGGTCTCCTCCAAGCCAGCCATGCCGACCATGGGCACCCAAAACCCCCATGTGTGAGTGAACAGCCTCCCCAGTGTACCCATAGTGAAATCAGGCTTAAAGTGACCTGTGGCGCCCCCCTGTGGATGGATCTTGGTGGGGGTGCTTGGACCCCTTCTTGGGGTCTCCTCCAAGCCAGCCATGCCGACCATGGGCACCCAAAACCCCCATGTGTGAGTGAACAGCCTCCCCAGTGTACCCATAGTGAAATCAGGCTTAAAGTGACCTGTGGCGCCCCCCTGTGGATGGATCTTGGTGGGGGTGCTTGGACCCCTTCTTGGGGTCTCCTCCAAGCCAGCCATGCCGACCATGGGCACCCAAAACCCCCATGTGTGAGTGAACAGCCTCCCCAGTGTACCCATAGTGAAATCAGGCTTAAAGTGACCTGTGGCGCCCCCCTGTGGATGGATCTTGGTGGGGGTGCTTGGACCCCTTCTTGGGGTCTCCTCCAAGCCAGCCATGCCGACCATGGGCACCCAAAACCCCCATGTGTGAGTGAACAGCCTCCCCAGTGTACCCATAGTGAAATCAGGCTTAAAGTGACCTGTGGCGCCCCCCTGTGGATGGATCTTGGTGGGGGTGCTTGGACCCCTTCTTGGGGTCTCCTCCAAGCCAGCCATGCCGACCATGGGCACCCAAAACCCCCATGTGTGAGTGAACAGCCTCCCCAGTGTACCCATAGTGAAATCCGGCCTAAAGTGACCTGTGGCGCCCCCCTGTGGATGGATTCGGCTGTGGGTGCTTGGACCCCTTCTTGGGGTCTCCCCCAAGCTGGCCATGCCGACCATGGGCACCCAAAACCCCCATGTGTGAGTGAACAGCCTCCCCTGGGTCCCCATAGTGAAATCCGGCCTAAAGTGACCTGTGGCGCCCCCCTGTGGATGGATTCGGCTGTGGGTGCTTGGACCCCTTCTTGGGGTCTCCCCCAAGCTGGCCATGCCGACCATGGGCACCCCAAAACCCCCATGTGTGAGTGAACAGCCTCCCCTGGGTCCCCATAGTGAAATCCGGCCTAAAGTGACCTGTGGCGCCCCCCTGTGGATGGATCTGGATGGGGGTGCTTGGACCCCTTCTTGGGGTCTCCTCCAAGCCAGCCATGCCGACCATGGGCACCCAAAACCCCCATGTGTGAGTGAACAGCCTCCCCTGGGTCCCCATAGTGAAATCAGGCTTAAAATGACATGTGGCGCCCCCCTGTGGATGGATCCGGCTGTGGGGTCTTGTACCCCCTCTTGGGGTCACCCCCAAGCCGGCCATGGGCACCCAAAACCCCCATGTGTGAGTGAACAGCCTCCCCTGTGTCCCCATAGTGAAATCAGGCCTAAAGTGACATGTGGCGCCCCCCTGTGGATGGATCCGGGTGGGGGTGCTTGGACCCCCTCTTGGGGTCTCCCCCAAGCCATGGGCAGCCAAATCCCCCATTTGTGAGTTAAGATCATCCCCTGGTTCCCCTAGTGAAATCAGGCCTAAAATGACCTCTGTGGCGCCCCCCTGTGGATGGATCCGGCTGTGGGGTCTTGGACCCCCTCTTGGGGTCACCCCCAAGCCAGCCATGGGCACCCAAAACCCCCATTTGTGAGTTAAGATCATCCCCTGGTTCCCCTAGTGAAATCAGGCTTAAAATGACATGTGGCGCCCCCCTGTGGATGGATCCGGGTGTGGGGTCTTGGACCCCCTCTTGGGGTCACCCCCAAGCCGGCCAAGGGCACCCAAAACCCCCATGTGTGAGGTAAGAGCCTCCCCTGGTTCTCCTAGTGTCCGCCGGCGGTTTACCATATGGGGGTGTCTGACCACCACCCCAATCCGAGAAAAGTGCATCAAAATCGGCCTCCGTGAGCCAGGAGTCGGTCCCTGGTTCTCATAGTGTCAACCGGATGATTTCCATATGGGGGTGTCTGACCACCAACCCAATCCGAGAAAAGTGCATCAAAATCGGCCTCCGTGAGCCAGGAGTCGGTCCCTGGTTCTCATAGTGTCAACCGGATGATTTCCATATGGGGGTGTCTGACCACCACCCCAATCCGAGAAAAGTGCATCAAAATCGGCCTTCCGGGAGCCAGGAGTCGGTCCCTGGTTCTCCTAATGTCAACCGGATGATTTCCATATGGGGGTGTCTGACCACCAACCCAATCCGAGAAAAGTGCATCAAAATCGGCCTTCCGGGAGCCAGGAGTCGGTCCCTGGTTCTCATAGTGTCAACCGGATGGTTTCCATATGGGGGTGTCTGACCACCAACCCAATCCGAGAAAAGTGCATCAAAATCGGCCTTCCGGGAGCCAGGAGTCGGTCCCTGGTTCTCATAGTGTCAACCGGATGGTTTCCATATGGGGGTGTCTGACCACCAACCCAATCCGAGAAAAGTGCATCAAAATCGGCCTTCCGGGAGCCAGGAGTCGGTCCCTGGTTCTCATAGTGTCAACCGGATGGTTTCCATATGGGGGTGTCTGACCACCAACCCAATCCGAGAAAAGTGCATCAAAATCGGCCTTCCGTGAGGCAGGAGTCGGCCCCTGGTTCTCCTGTTGTCAACCGGATGATTTCCATATGGGGGTGTCTGACCACCACCCCAATCCGAAAAAGTGCATCAAATCGGCCTTCCGTGAGCCAGGAGTCGGTCCCTGGTTCTCCTGGTGTCCGCCGGCGGACAACCATGTTGGGGTGTCTGACCACCAACCCAATCCGAGAAAGTGCA
>NW_028156257.1:0-1000 GCF_964263955.1 Coregonus lavaretus
ACACACAGGCCAGAGGCTGAGCTCCGCTCTCACTCTCCACTCTCTGCTCTCTGCTCTCCGCTCACTCTCTGCTCTCCGCTCACTCTCTCCTCTGCTCGCTCTCTCCTCTGCTCTCTCCTCGCTCTCTCCTCCGCTCGCTCTCTGCTCTCCGCTCGCTCTCTCCTCTGCTCGCTCTCTCCTCTGCTCGCTCTCTCCTCTGCTCTCTCCTCACTCTCTCCTCCGCTCGCTCTCTGCTCTCCGCTCGCTCTCTCCTCTGCTCGCTCTCTCCTCTGCTCGCTCTCTCCTCTGCTCCTCCTCACTCTCTCCTCCGCTCGCTCTCTGCTCTCCGCTCGCTCTCTCCTCTGCTCGCTCTCCGCTCTCCGCTCGCTCTCTCCTCTGCTCGCTCTCTCCTCTGCTCGCTCTCTCCTCTGCTCTCTCCTCGCTCTCTCCTCTGCTCGCTCTCTGCTCTCCGCTCGCTCTCTCCACTCCTCTGCTCTCTCCTCTGCTCGCTCTCTGCTCTCCGCTCGCTCTCTCCTCTGCTCTCTCCTCACTCTCTCCTCTGCTCGTTCTCTCCTCTCTCACTGCTCTCTCCTCTGCTCGCTCTCTCCTCTCTCACTGCTCTCTCCTCTGCTCGCTCTCTCCTCTCTCACTGCTCTCTCCTCTGCTCGCTCTCTCCTCTCTCACTGCTCTCTCCTCTGCTCTCTCCTCGCTCTCTGCTCTCTCCTCTGCTTGCTTTCCACTCTAATTCGCTACACTACACTCTCCTCTCAGAATTCTCAGCCTTTTCATATAGATCCTTCTTGCATCGCATTCCTCTGCTCTTCCTCCCTCTCTTCTTCCTCTTCCTCTTTGTCCAGTGATATAGTGGTATACCCTCTTCTTCTCTCGCTCTCTCTTTCTCTCTTTCTCCTTCTCCTCTCCTCCCCTCTCTGTCATAAACAGCTTTCCCTTTGTGTGTGAGTCAATTAGAGAGCCCTTTGTGTTGATTTATAGAGCCAGCTTCCTATGGCCTAATGGATTG
>NW_028156256.1:0-67282 GCF_964263955.1 Coregonus lavaretus
TGTCTTACACTACTGTTGTTGTCAGATGAGTTCAACATGCAGAAGAACTCATTCTGCTTCACAGGAACATTTCATGCATTTTTTACAGAACCTCTGTCTCTGAGGCGACACACACACCCCATCCTGCTGCGTTATCAATGAATGTTGGGTATCTAGGCCAAACTCGTATTATCAGTGTGTGATTGGCTGTCCTGGGCCAGTAACCATGGTGACCAATGGATAATGTAATCTATGAGGAAGTGTTTTATTTTAGGGGGTTGAGTGTGTGTTCACCACAGTGTTAAGGTTGGAATCGTTATCAGTGACACACACTTCCACCCTTCGTTGGTGACCTTACCTGATAGTTGACCTGGTGTCAGGTCATAATAATCTCACAGGTCAAGAGGTCACACATACTAGTGATGCACAGGTCAAGAGGTCACACATACTAGTGATGCACAGGGTCAGCTGTTTGTTCACCCGTACCTGCCCTTTATGTGATAGAGCGAAAACCTGGGGCCCACACCTGACCCTAACCTGCAGAGACGGCAGGTATCCTAGCGGTTAGGAGACCTGGGGCCCACACCTGACCCTAACCTGCAGAGACGGCAGGTAGCCTAGCGGTTAGGAGCGGGCCCACACCTGACCCTAACCTGCAGAGACGGCAGGTAGCCTAGCGGTTAGGAGACCTGGGGCCCACACCTGACCCTAACCTGCAGAGACGGCAGGTAGCCTAGCGGTTAGGAGACCTGGGGCCCACACCTGACCCTAACCTGCAGAGACGGCAGGTAGCCTAGCGGTTAGGAGACCTACCTGGGGCCCACACCTGACCCTAACCTGCAGAGACGGCAGGTAGCCTAGCGGTTAGGAGACCTGGGGCCCACACCTGACCCTAACCTGCAGAGACGGCAGGTAGCCTAGCGGTTAGGAGACCTGGGGCCCACACCTGACCCTAACCTGCAGAGACGGCAGGTAGCCTAGCGGTTAGGAGACCTGGGGCCCACACCTGACCCTAACCTGCAGAGACGGCAGGTATCCTAGCGGTTAGGAGACCTGGGGCCCACACCTGACCCTAACCTGCAGAGACGGCAGGTATCCTAGCGGTTAGGAGACCTGGGGCCCACACCTGACCCTAACCTGCAGAGACGGCAGGTAGCCTAGCGGTTAGGAGCGTGCCCACACCTGACCCTAACCTGCAGAGACGGCAGGTAGCCTAGCGGTTAGGAGACCTACCTGGGGCCCACACCTGACCCTAACCTGCAGAGACGGCAGGTAGCCTAGCGGTTAGGAGACCTGGGGCCCACACCTGACCCTAACCTGCAGAGACGGCAGGTAGCCTAGCGGTTAGGAGACCTGGGGCCCACACCTGACCCTAACCTGCAGAGACGGCAGGTAGCCTAGCGGTTAGGAGACCTGGGGCCCACACCTGACCCTAACCTGCAGAGACGGCAGGTAGCCTAGCGGTTAGGAGACCTGGGGCCCACACCTGACCCTAACCTGCAGAGACGGCAGGTAGCCTAGCGGTTAGGAGACCTGGGGCCCACACCTGACCCTAACCTGCAGAGACGGCAGGTAGCCTAGCGGTTAGGAGACCTGGGGCCCACACCTGACCCTAACCTGCAGAGACGGCAGGTAGCCTAGCGGTTAGGAGACCTGGGGCCCACACCTGACCCTAACCTGCAGAGACGGCAGGTAGCCTAGCGGTTAGGAGACCTGGGGCCCACACCTGACCCTAACCTGCAGAGACGGCAGGTAGCCTAGCGGTTAGGAGACCTGGGGCCCACACCTGACCCTAACCTGCAGAGACGGCAGGTAGCCTAGCGGTTAGGAGCGTGCCCACACCTGACCCTAACCTGCAGAGACGGCAGGTAGCCTAGCGGTTAGGAGACCTGGGGCCCACACCTGACCCTAACCTGCAGAGACGGCAGGTAGCCTAGCGGTTAGGAGACCTGGGGCCCACACCTGACCCTAACCTGCAGAGACGGCAGGTAGCCTAGCGGTTAGGAGACCTGGGGCCCACACCTGACCCTAACCTGCAGAGACGGCAGGTAGCCTAGCGGTTAGGAGCGGGCCCACACCTGACCCTAACCTGCAGAGACGGCAGGTAGCCTAGCGGTTAGGAGACCTGGGGCCCACACCTGACCCTAACCTGCAGAGACGGCAGGTAGCCTAGCGGTTAGGAGACCTGGGGCCCACACCTGACCCTAACCTGCAGAGACGGCAGGTAGCCTAGCGGTTAGGAGACCTGGGGCCCACACCTGACCCTAACCTGCAGAGACGGCAGGTAGCCTAGCGGTTAGGAGACCTGGGGCCCACACCTAACCCTAACCTGCAGAGACGGCAGGTAGCCTAGCGGTTAGGAGACCTGGGGCCCACACCTGACCCTAACCTGCAGAGACGGCAGGTAGCCTAGCGGTTAGGAGACCTGGGGCCCACACCTGACCCTAACCTGCAGAGACGGCAGGTAGCCTAGCGGTTAGGAGACCTGGGGCCCACACCTGACCCTAACCTGCAGAGACGGCAGGTAGCCTAGCGGTTAGGAGACCTGGGGCCCACACCTGACCCTAACCTGCAGAGACGGCAGGTAGCCTAGCGGTTAGGAGACCTACCTGGGGCCCACACCTGACCCTAACCTGCAGAGACGGCAGGTAGCCTAGCGGTTAGGAGACCTGGGGCCCACACCTGACCCTAACCTGCAGAGACGGCAGGTAGCCTAGCGGTTAGGAGACCTGGGGCCCACACCTGACCCTAACCTGCAGAGACGGCAGGTAGCCTAGCGGTTAGGAGACCTACCTGGGGCCCACACCTGACCCTAACCTGCAGAGACGGCAGGTAGCCTAGCGGTTAGGAGACCTGGGGCCCACACCTGACCCTAACCTGCAGAGACGGCAGGTAGCCTAGCGGTTAGGAGACCTGGGGCCCACACCTGACCCTAACCTGCAGAGACGGCAGGTAGCCTAGCGGTTAGGAGACCTGGGGCCCACACCTGACCCTAACCTGCAGAGACGGCAGGTAGCCTAGCGGTTAGGAGACCTGGGGCCCACACCTGACCCTAACCTGCAGAGACGGCAGGTAGTCTAGCGGTTAGGAGACCTGGGGCCCACACCTGACCCTAACCTGCAGAGACGGCAGGTAGCCTAGCGGTTAGGAGCGTGCCCACACCTGACCCTAACCTGCAGAGACGGCAGGTAGCCTAGCGGTTAGGAGACCTGGGGCCCACACCTGACCCTAACCTGCAGAGACGGCAGGTAGCCTAGCGGTTAGGAGACCTGGGGCCCACACCTGACCCTAACCTGCAGAGACGGCAGGTAGCCTAGCGGTTAGGAGACCTGGGGCCCACACCTGACCCTAACCTGCAGAGACGGCAGGTAGCCTAGCGGTTAGGAGACCTGGGGCCCACACCTGACCCTAACCTGCAGAGACGGCAGGTAGCCTAGCGGTTAGGAGACCTGGGGCCCACACCTGACCCTAACCTGCAGAGACGGCAGGTAGCCTAGCGGTTAGGAGACCTGGGGCCCACACCTGACCCTAACCTGCAGAGACGGCAGGTAGCCTAGCGGTTAGGAGACCTGGGGCCCACACCTGACCCTAACCTGCAGAGACGGCAGGTAGCCTAGCGGTTAGGAGACCTGGGGCCCACACCTGACCCTAACCTGCAGAGACGGCAGGTAGCCTAGCGGTTAGGAGACCTGGGGCCCACACCTGACCCTAACCTGCAGAGACGGCAGGTAGCCTAGCGGTTAGGAGCGTGCCCACACCTGACCCTAACCTGCAGAGACGGCAGGTAGCCTAGCGGTTAGGAGACCTGGGGCCCACACCTGACCCTAACCTGCAGAGACGGCAGGTAGCCTAGCGGTTAGGAGACCTGGGGCCCACACCTGACCCTAACCTGCAGAGACGGCAGGTAGCCTAGCGGTTAGGAGACCTGGGGCCCACACCTGACCCTAACCTGCAGAGACGGCAGGTAGCCTAGCGGTTAGGAGACCTGGGGCCCACACCTGACCCTAACCTGCAGAGACGGCAGGTAGCCTAGCGGTTAGGAGCGTGCCCACACCTGACCCTAACCTGCAGAGACGGCAGGTAGCCTAGCGGTTAGGAGACCTGGGGCCCACACCTGACCCTAACCTGCAGAGACGGCAGGTAGCCTAGCGGTTAGGAGACCTGGGGCCCACACCTGACCCTAACCTGCAGAGACGGCAGGTAGCCTAGCGGTTAGGAGACCTGGGGCCCACACCTGACCCTAACCTGCAGAGACGGCAGGTAGCCTAGCGGTTAGGAGCGGGCCCACACCTGACCCTAACCTGCAGAGACGGCAGGTAGCCTAGCGGTTAGGAGACCTGGGGCCCACACCTGACCCTAACCTGCAGAGACGGCAGGTAGCCTAGCGGTTAGGAGACCTGGGGCCCACACCTGACCCTAACCTGCAGAGACGGCAGGTAGCCTAGCGGTTAGGAGACCTGGGGCCCACACCTGACCCTAAACCTGCAGAGACGGCAGGTAGCCTAGCGGTTAGGAGACCTGGGGCCCACACCTGACCCTAACCTGCAGAGACGGCAGGTAGCCTAGCGGTTAGGAGACCTGGGGCCCACACCTGACCCTAACCTGCAGAGACGGCAGGTATCCTAGCGGTTAGGAGACCTGGGGCCCACACCTGACCCTAACCTGCAGAGACGGCAGGTAGCCTAGCGGTTAGGAGCGGGCCCACACCTGACCCTAACCTGCAGAGACGGCAGGTAGCCTAGCGGTTAGGAGACCTGGGGCCCACACCTGACCCTAACCTGCAGAGACGGCAGGTAGCCTAGCGGTTAGGAGACCTACCTGGGGCCCACACCTGACCCTAACCTGCAGAGACGGCAGGTAGCCTAGCGGTTAGGAGACCTGGGGCCCACACCTGACCCTAACCTGCAGAGACGGCAGGTAGCCTAGCGGTTAGGAGACCTGGGGCCCACACCTGACCCTAACCTGCAGAGACGGCAGGTAGCCTAGCGGTTAGGAGACCTGGGGCCCACACCTGACCCTAACCTGCAGAGACGGCAGGTAGCCTAGCGGTTAGGAGACCTGGGGCCCACACCTGACCCTAACCTGCAGAGACGGCAGGTAGCCTAGCGGTTAGGAGACCTGGGGCCCACACCTGACCCTAACCTGCAGAGACGGCAGGTAGCCTAGCGGTTAGGAGACCTGGGGCCCACACCTGACCCTAACCTGCAGAGACGGCAGGTAGCCTAGCGGTTAGGAGACCTGGGGCCCACACCTGACCCCAACCTGCAGAGACGGCAGGTAGCCTAGCGGTTAGGAGACCTGGGGCCCACACCTGACCCTAACCTGCAGAGACGGCAGGTAGCCTAGCGGTTAGGAGACCTGGGGCCCACACCTGACCCTAACCTGCAGAGACGGCAGGTAGCCTAGCGGTTAGGAGACCTGGGGCCCACACCTGACCCTAACCTGCAGAGACGGCAGGTAGCCTAGCGGTTAGGAGACCTGGGGCCCACACCTGACCCTAACCTGCAGAGATGGCAGGTAGCCTAGCGGTTAGGAGACCTGGGGCCCACACCTGACCCTAACCTGCAGAGACGGCAGGTAAGCCTAGCGGTTAGGAGACCTGGGGCCCACACCTGACCCTAACCTGCAGAGACGGCAGGTAGCCTAGCGGTTAGGAGACCTACCTGGGGCCCACACCTGACCCTAACCTGCAGAGACGGCAGGTAGCCTAGCGGTTAGGAGCGTGGCCCACACCTGACCCTAACCTGCAGACGACGGCAGGTAGCCTAGCGGTTAGGAGACCTGGGGCCCACACCTGACCCTAACCTGCAGAGACGGCAGGTAGCCTAGCGGTTAGGAGACCTGGGGCCCACACCTGACCCTAACCTGCAGAGACGGCAGGTAGCCTAGCGGTTAGGAGACCTGGGGCCCACACCTGACCCTAACCTGCAGAGACGGCAGGTAGCCTAGCGGTTAGGAGACCTGGGGCCCACACCTGACCCTAACCTGCAGAGACGGCAGGTAGCCTAGCGGTTAGGAGACCTGGGGCCCACACCTGACCCTAACCTGCAGAGACGGCAGGTAGCCTAGCGGTTAGGAGACCTGGGGCCCACACCTGACCCTAACCTGCAGAGACGGCAGGTAGCCTAGCGGTTAGGAGACCTGGGGCCCACACCTGACCCTAACCTGCAGAGACGGCAGGTAGTCTAGCGGTTAGGAGACCTACCTGGGGCCCACACCTGACCCTAACCTGCAGAGACGGCAGGTAGCCTAGCGGTTAGGAGACCTGGGGCCCACACCTGACCCTAACCTGCAGAGACGGCAGGTAGCCTAGCGGTTAGGAGACCTGGGGCCCACACCTGACCCTAACCTGCAGAGACGGCAGGTATCCTAGCGGTTAGGAGACCTGGGGCCCACACCTGACCCTAACCTGCAGAGACGGCAGGTAGCCTAGCGGTTAGGAGACCTGGGGCCCACACCTGACCCTAACCTGCAGAGACGGCAGGTAGCCTAGCGTTTAGGAGACCTGGGGCCCACACCTGACCCTAACCTGCAGAGACGGCAGGTAGCCTAGCGGTTAGGAGACCTGGGGCCCACACCTGACCCTAACCTGCAGAGACGGCAGGTAGCCTAGCGGTTAGGAGACCTGGGGCCCACACCTGACCCTAACCTGCAGAGACGGCAGGTAGCCTAGCGGTTAGGAGACCTAGGGCCCACACCTGACCCTAACCTGCAGAGACGGCAGGTAGTCTAGCGGTTAGGAGACCTGGGGCCCACACCTGACCCTAACCTGCAGAGACGGCAGGTAGCCTAGCGGTTAGGAGACCTGGGGCCCACACCTGACCCTAACCTGCAGAGACGGCAGGTAGCCTAGCGGTTAGGAGACCTGGGGCCCACACCTGACCCTAACCTGCAGAGACGGCAGGTAGCCTAGCGGTTAGGAGACCTGGGGCCCACACCTGACCCTAACCTGCAGAGACGGCAGGTAGCCTAGCGGTTAGGAGACCTGGGGCCCACACCTGACCCTAACCTGCAGAGACGGCAGGTAGCCTAGCGGTTAGGAGACCTGGGGCCCACACCTGACCCTAACCTGCAGAGACGGCAGGTAGCCTAGCGGTTAGGAGACCTGGGGCCCACACCTGACCCTAACCTGCAGAGACGGCAGGTAGCCTAGCGGTTAGGAGACCTGGGGCCCACACCTGACCCTAACCTGCAGAGACGGCAGGTAGCCTAGCGGTTAGGAGACCTACCTGGGGCCCACACCTGACCCTAACCTGCAGAGACGGCAGGTAGCCTAGCGGTTAGGAGACCTGGGGCCCACACCTGACCCTAACCTGCAGAGACGGCAGGTAGCCTAGCGGTTAGGAGACCTGGGGCCCACACCTGACCCTAACCTGCAGAGACGGCAGGTAGCCTAGCGGTTAGGAGACCTACCTGGGGCCCACACCTGACCCTAACCTGCAGAGACGGCAGGTAGCCTAGCGGTTAGGAGACCTGGGGCCCACACCTGACCCTAACCTGCAGAGACGGCAGGTAGCCTAGCGGTTAGGAGACCTGGGGCCCACACCTGACCCTAACCTGCAGAGACGGCAGGTAGCCTAGCGGTTAGGAGACCTGGGGCCCACACCTGACCCTAACCTGCAGAGACGGCAGGTAGCCTAGCGGTTAGGAGACCTGGGGCCCACACCTGACCCTAACCTGCAGAGACGGCAGGTAGCCTAGCGGTTAGGAGACCTGGGGCCCACACCTGACCCTAACCTGCAGAGACGGCAGGTAGCCTAGCGGTTAGGAGACCTGGGGCCCACACCTGACCCTAACCTGCAGAGACGGCAGGTAGCCTAGCGGTTAGGAGACCTGGGGCCCACACCTGACCCTAACCTGCAGAGACGGCAGGTAGCCTAGCGGTTAGGAGACCTGGGGCCCACACCTGACCCTAACCTGCAGAGACGGCAGGTAGCCTAGCGGTTAGGAGACCTGGGGCCCACACCTGACCCTAACCTGCAGAGACGGCAGGTAGCCTAGCGGTTAGGAGACCTGGGGCCCACACCTGACCCTAACCTGCAGAGACGGCAGGTAGCCTAGCGGTTAGGAGACCTGGGGCCCACACCTGACCCTAACCTGCAGAGACGGCAGGTAGCCTAGCGGTTAGGAGACCTGGGGCCCACACCTGACCCTAACCTGCAGAGACGGCAGGTAGCCTAGCGGTTAGGAGACCTGGGGCCCACACCTGACCCTAACCTGCAGAGACGGCAGGTAGCCTAGCGGTTAGGAGACCTGGGGCCCACACCTGACCCTAACCTGCAGAGACGGCAGGTAGCCTAGCGGTTAGGAGACCTACCTGGGGCCCACACCTGACCCTAACCTGCAGAGACGGCAGGTAGCCTAGCGGTTAGGAGACCTGGGGCCCACACCTGACCCTAACCTGCAGAGACGGCAGGCAGCCTAGCGGTTAGGAGACCTGGGGCCCACACCTGACCCTAACCTGCAGAGACGGCAGGTAGCCTAGCGGTTAGGAGACCTGGGGCCCACACCTGACCCTAACCTGCAGAGACGGCAGGTAGCCTAGCGGTTAGGAGACCTACCTGGGGCCCACACCTGACCCTAACCTGCAGAGACGGCAGGTAGCCTAGCGGTTAGGAGACCTGGGGCCCAACCTGCAGACGACGGCAGGTAAGCCTAGCGGTTAGGAGACCTCTACCTGGGGCCCACACCTGACCCTAACCTGCAGAGACGGCAGGTAGCCTAGCGGTTAGGAGACCTACCTGCGGGCCCACACCTGACCCTAACCTGCAGAGACGGCAGGTAGCCTAGCGGTTAGGAGACCTGGGGCCCACACCTGACCCCTAACCTGCAGAGACGGCAGGCAGCCTAGCGGTTAGGAGACCTGGGGCCCACACCTGACCCTAACCTGCAGAGACGGCAGGTAGCCTAGCGGTTAGGAGACCTACCTGGGGCCCACACCTGACCCTAACCTGCAGAGACGGCAGGTAGCCTAGCGGTTAGGAGACCTACCTGGGGCCCACACCTGACCCTAACCTGCAGAGACGGCAGGTAGCCTAGCGGTTAGGAGACCTGGGGCCCACACCTGACCCTAACCTGCAGAGACGGCAGGTAGCCTAGCGGTTAGGAGACCTGGGGCCCACACCTGACCCTAACCTGCAGAGACGGCAGGTAGCCTAGCGGTTAGGAGACCTGGGGCCCACACCTGACCCTAACCTGCAGAGACGGCAGGTAGCCTAGCGGTTAGGAGACCTGGGGCCCACACCTGACCCTAACCTGCAGAGACGGCAGGTAGCCTAGCGGTTAGGAGACCGTGCCCACACCTGACCCTAACCTGCAGAGACGGCAGGTAGCCTAGCGGTTAGGAGACCTGGGGCCCACACCTGACCCTAACCTGCAGAGACGGCAGGTAGCCTAGCGGTTAGGAGACCTGGGGCCCACACCTGACCCTAACCTGCAGAGACGGCAGGTAGCCTAGCGGTTAGGAGACCTGGGGCCCACACCTGACCCTAACCTGCAGAGACGGCAGGTAGCCTAGCGGTTAGGAGACCTGGGGCCCACACCTGACCCTAACCTGCAGAGACGGCAGGTAGCCTAGCGGTTAGGAGACCTGGGGCCCACACCTGACCCTAACCTGCAGAGACGGCAGGTAGCCTAGCGGTTAGGAGACCTGGGGCCCACACCTGACCCTAACCTGCAGAGACGGCAGGTAGCCTAGCGGTTAGGAGACCTGGGGCCCACACCTGACCCTAACCTGCAGAGACGGCAGGTAGCCTAGCGGTTAGGAGCGTGCCCACACCTGACCCTAACCTGCAGAGACGGCAGGTAGCCTAGCGGTTAGGAGACCTGGGGCCCACACCTGACCCTAACCTGCAGAGACGGCAGGTAGCCTAGCGGTTAGGAGCGTTGCCCACACCTGACCCTAACCTGCAGAGACGGCAGGTAGCCTAGCGGTTAGGAGACCTGGGGCCCACACCTGACCCTAACCTGCAGAGACGGCAGGTAGCCTAGCGGTTAGGAGACCTACCTGGGCCCACACCTGACCCTAACCTGCAGAGACGGCAGGTAGCCTAGCGGTTAGGAGACCTGGGGCCCACACCTGACCCTAACCTGCAGAGACGGCAGGTATCCTAGCGGTTAGGAGACCTGGGGCCCACACCTGACCCTAACCTGCAGAGACGGCAGGTAGCCTAGCGGTTAGGAGACCTGGGGCCCACACCTGACCCTAACCTGCAGAGACGGCAGGTAGCCTAGCGGTTAGGAGCGTGCCCACACCTGACCCTAACCTGCAGAGACGGCAGGTAGCCTAGCGGTTAGGAGACCTGGGGCCCACACCTGACCCTAACCTGCAGAGACGGCAGGTATCCTAGCGGTTAGGAGACCTGGGGCCCACACCTGACCCTAACCTGCAGAGACGGCAGGTAGCCTAGCGGTTAGGAGACCTGGGGCCCACACCTGACCCTAACCTGCAGAGACGGCAGGTAGCCTAGCGGTTAGGAGACCTGGGGCCCACACCTGACCCTAACCTGCAGAGACGGCAGGTAGCCTAGCGGTTAGGAGACCTGGGGCCCACACCTGACCCTAACCTGCAGAGACGGCAGGTAGCCTAGCGGTTAGGAGACCTACCTGGGGCCCACACCTGACCCTAACCTGCAGAGACGGCAGGTAGCCTAGCGGTTAGGAGACCTGGGGCCCACACCTGACCCTAACCTGCAGAGACGGCAGGTAGCCTAGCGGTTAGGAGACCTGGGGCCCACACCTGACCCTAACCTGCAGAGACGGCAGGTAGCCTAGCGGTTAGGAGACCTGGGGCCCACACCTGACCCTAACCTGCAGAGACGGCAGGTAGCCTAGCGGTTAGGAGACCTGGGGCCCACACCTGACCCTAACCTGCAGAGACGGCAGGTAGCCTAGCGGTTAGGAGCGTGCCCACACCTGACCCTAACCTGCAGAGACGGCAGGTAGCCTAGCGGTTAGGAGACCTGGGGCCCACACCTGACCCTAACCTGCAGAGACGGCAGGTAGCCTAGCGGTTAGGAGACCTGGGGCCCACACCTGACCCTAACCTGCAGAGACGGCAGGTAGCCTAGCGGTTAGGAGACCTGGGGCCCACACCTGACCCTAACCTGCAGAGACGGCAGGTAGCCTAGCGGTTAGGAGACCTGGGGCCCACACCTGACCCTAACCTGCAGAGACGGCAGGTAGCCTAGCGGTTAGGAGACCTACCTGGGGCCCACACCTGACCCTAACCTGCAGAGACGGCAGGTAGCCTAGCGGTTAGGAGACCTGGGGCCCACACCTGACCCTAACCTGCAGAGACGGCAGGTATCCTAGCGGTTAGGAGACCTGGGGCCCACACCTGACCCTAACCTGCAGAGACGGCAGGTAGCCTAGCGGTTAGGAGACCTGGGGCCCACACCTGACCCTAACCTGCAGAGACGGCAGGTAGCCTAGCGGTTAGGAGCGTGCCCACACCTGACCCTAACCTGCAGAGACGGCAGGTAGCCTAGCGGTTAGGAGACCTGGGGCCCACACCTGACCCTAACCTGCAGAGACGGCAGGTATCCTAGCGGTTAGGAGACCTGGGGCCCACACCTGACCCTAACCTGCAGAGACGGCAGGTAGCCTAGCGGTTAGGAGACCTGGGGCCCACACCTGACCCTAACCTGCAGAGACGGCAGGTAGCCTAGCGGTTAGGAGACCTGGGGCCCACACCTGACCCTAACCTGCAGAGACGGCAGGTAGCCTAGCGGTTAGGAGACCTGGGGCCCACACCTGACCCTAACCTGCAGAGACGGCAGGTAGCCTAGCGGTTAGGAGACCTACCTGGGGCCCACACCTGACCCTAACCTGCAGAGACGGCAGGTAGCCTAGCGGTTAGGAGACCTGGGGCCCACACCTGACCCTAACCTGCAGAGACGGCAGGTAGCCTAGCGGTTAGGAGACCTGGGGCCCACACCTGACCCTAACCTGCAGAGACGGCAGGTAGCCTAGCGGTTAGGAGACCTGGGGCCCACACCTGACCCTAACCTGCAGAGACGGCAGGTAGCCTAGCGGTTAGGAGACCTGGGGCCCACACCTGACCCTAACCTGCAGAGACGGCAGGTAGCCTAGCGGTTAGGAGCGTGCCCACACCTGACCCTAACCTGCAGAGACGGCAGGTAGCCTAGCGGTTAGGAGACCTGGGGCCCACACCTGACCCTAACCTGCAGAGACGGCAGGTAGCCTAGCGGTTAGGAGACCTGGGGCCCACACCTGACCCTAACCTGCAGAGACGGCAGGTAGCCTAGCGGTTAGGAGACCTGGGGCCCACACCTGACCCTAACCTGCAGAGACGGCAGGTAGCCTAGCGGTTAGGAGCGTGCCCACACCTGACCCTAACCTGCAGAGACGGCAGGTATCCTAGCGGTTAGGAGACCTGGGGCCCACACCTGACCCTAACCTGCAGAGACGGCAGGTAGCCTAGCGGTTAGGAGCGTGCCCACACCTGACCCTAACCTGCAGAGACGGCAGGTAGCCTAGCGGTTAGGAGACCTGGGGCCCACACCTGACCCTAACCTGCAGAGACGGCAGGTAGCCTAGCGGTTAGGAGACCTACCTGGGGCCCACTCCTGACCCTAACCTGCAGAGACGGCAGGTAGCCTAGCGGTTAGGAGACCTGGGGCCCACACCTGACCCTAACCTGCAGAGACGGCAGGTAGCCTAGCGGTTAGGAGACCTGGGGCCCACACCTGACCCTAACCTGCAGAGACGGCAGGTAGCCTAGCGGTTAGGAGACCTGGGGCCCACACCTGACCCTAACCTGCAGAGACGGCAGGTAGCCTAGCGGTTAGGAGCGTGCCCACACCTGACCCTAACCTGCAGAGACGGCAGGTAGCCTAGCGGTTAGGAGACCTGGGGCCCACACCTGACCCTAACCTGCAGAGACGGCAGGTAGCCTAGCGGTTAGGAGACCTACCTGGGGCCCACACCTGACCCTAACCTGCAGAGACGGCAGGTAGCCTAGCGGTTAGGAGACCTGGGGCCCACACCTGACCCTAACCTGCAGAGACGGCAGGTAGCCTAGCGGTTAGGAGACCTGGGGCCCACACCTGACCCTAACCTGCAGAGACGGCAGGTAGCCTAGCGGTTAGGAGACCTGGGGCCCACACCTGACCCTAACCTGCAGAGACGGCAGGTAGCCTAGCGGTTAGGAGACCTGGGGCCCACACCTGACCCTAACCTGCAGAGACGGCAGGTAGCCTAGCGGTTAGGAGCGTGCCCACACCTGACCCTAACCTGCAGAGACGGCAGGTAGCCTAGCGGTTAGGAGACCTGGGGCCCACACCTGACCCTAACCTGCAGAGACGGCAGGTAGCCTAGCGGTTAGGAGACCTGGGGCCCACACCTGACCCTAACCTGCAGAGACGGCAGGTAGCCTAGCGGTTAGGAGACCTGGGGCCCACACCTGACCCTAACCTGCAGAGACGGCAGGTAGCCTAGCGGTTAGGAGACCTGGGGCCCACACCTGACCCTAACCTGCAGAGACGGCAGGTAGCCTAGCGGTTAGGAGACCTGGGGCCCACACCTGACCCTAACCTGCAGAGACGGCAGGTATCCTAGCGGTTAGGAGACCTGGGGCCCACACCTGACCCTAACCTGCAGAGACGGCAGGTAGCCTAGCGGTTAGGAGCGTGCCCACACCTGACCCTAACCTGCAGAGACGGCAGGTAGCCTAGCGGTTAGGAGACCTGGGGCCCACACCTGACCCTAACCTGCAGAGACGGCAGGTATCCTAGCGGTTAGGAGACCTGGGGCCCACACCTGACCCTAACCTGCAGAGACGGCAGGTAGCCTAGCGGTTAGGAGACCTGGGGCCCACACCTGACCCTAACCTGCAGAGACGGCAGGTAGCCTAGCGGTTAGGAGACCTGGGGCCCACACCTGACCCTAACCTGCAGAGACGGCAGGTAGCCTAGCGGTTAGGAGACCTGGGGCCCACACTTGACCCTAACCTGCAGAGACGGCAGGTAGCCTAGCGGTTAGGAGACCTACCTGGGGCCCACACCTGACCCTAACCTGCAGAGACGGCAGGTAGCCTAGCGGTTAGGAGACCTGGGGCCCACACCTGACCCTAACCTGCAGAGACGGCAGGTAGCCTAGCGGTTAGGAGACCTGGGGCCCACACCTGACCCTAACCTGCAGAGACGGCAGGTAGCCTAGCGGTTAGGAGACCTGGGGCCCACACCTGACCCTAACCTGCAGAGACGGCAGGTAGCCTAGCGGTTAGGAGACCTGGGGCCCACACCTGACCCTAACCTGCAGAGACGGCAGGTAGCCTAGCGGTTAGGAGCGTGCCCACACCTGACCCTAACCTGCAGAGACGGCAGGTATCCTAGCGGTTAGGAGACCTGGGGCCCACACCTGACCCTAACCTGCAGAGACGGCAGGTAGCCTAGCGGTTAGGAGACCTACCTGGGGCCCACACCTGACCCTAACCTGCAGAGACGGCAGGTAGCCTAGCGGTTAGGAGACCTGGGGCCCACACCTGACCCTAACCTGCAGAGACGGCAGGTAGCCTAGCGGTTAGGAGACCTGGGGCCCACACCTGACCCTAACCTGCAGAGACGGCAGGTAGCCTAGCGGTTAGGAGACCTGGGGCCCACACCTGACCCTAACCTGCAGAGACGGCAGGTAGCCTAGCGGTTAGGAGCGTGCCCACACCTGACCCTAACCTGCAGAGACGGCAGGTAGCCTAGCGGTTAGGAGACCTGGGGCCCACACCTGACCCTAACCTGCAGAGACGGCAGGTAGCCTAGCGGTTAGGAGACCTACCTGGGGCCCACACCTGACCCTAACCTGCAGAGACGGCAGGTAGCCTAGCGGTTAGGAGACCTGGGGCCCACACCTGACCCTAACCTGCAGAGACGGCAGGTAGCCTAGCGGTTAGGAGACCTGGGGCCCACACCTGACCCTAACCTGCAGAGACGGCAGGTAGCCTAGCGGTTAGGAGACCTGGGGCCCACACCTGACCCTAACCTGCAGAGACGGCAGGTAGCCTAGCGGTTAGGAGACCTGGGGCCCACACCTGACCCTAACCTGCAGAGACGGCAGGTAGCCTAGCGGTTAGGAGACCTGGGGCCCACACCTGACCCTAACCTGCAGAGACGGCAGGTAGCCTAGCGGTTAGGAGCGGGCCCACACCTGACCCTAACCTGCAGAGACGGCAGGTAGCCTAGCGGTTAGGAGACCTGGGGCCCACACCTGACCCTAACCTGCAGAGACGGCAGGTAGCCTAGCGGTTAGGAGACCTGGGGCCCACACCTGACCCTAACCTGCAGAGACGGCAGGTAGCCTAGCGGTTAGGAGCGTGCCCACACCTGACCCTAACCTGCAGAGACGGCAGGTAGCCTAGCGGTTAGGAGACCTGGGGCCCACACCTGACCCTAACCTGCAGAGACGGCAGGTAGCCTAGCGGTTAGGAGACCTGGGGCCCACACCTGACCCTAACCTGCAGAGACGGCAGGTAGCCTAGCGGTTAGGAGACCTGGGGCCCACACCTGACCCTAACCTGCAGAGACGGCAGGTAGCCTAGCGGTTAGGAGACCTGGGGCCCACACCTGACCCTAACCTGCAGAGACGGCAGGTAGCCTAGCGGTTAGGAGACCTGGGGCCCACACCTGACCCTAACCTGCAGAGACGGCAGGTAGCCTAGCGGTTAGGAGACCTGGGGCCCACACCTGACCCTAACCTGCAGAGACGGCAGGTAGCCTAGCGGTTAGGAGACCTGGGGCCCACACCTGACCCTAACCTGCAGAGACGGCAGGTAGCCTAGCGGTTAGGAGCGTGCCCACACCTGACCCTAACCTGCAGAGACGGCAGGTAGCCTAGCGGTTAGGAGACCTGGGGCCCACACCTGACCCTAACCTGCAGAGACGGCAGGTAGCCTAGCGGTTAGGAGACCTGGGGCCCACACCTGACCCTAACCTGCAGAGACGGCAGGTAGCCTAGCGGTTAGGAGACCTGGGGCCCACACCTGACCCTAACCTGCAGAGACGGCAGGTAGCCTAGCGGTTAGGAGACCTGGGGCCCACACCTGACCCTAACCTGCAGAGACGGCAGGTAGCCTAGCGGTTAGGAGACCTGGGGCCCACACCTGACCCTAACCTGCAGAGACGGCAGGTAGCCTAGCGGTTAGGAGACCTGGGGCCCACACCTGACCCTAACCTGCAGAGACGGCAGGTAGCCTAGCGGTTAGGAGACCTGGGGCCCACACCTGACCCTAACCTGCAGAGACGGCAGGTAGCCTAGCGGTTAGGAGACCTGGGGCCCACACCTGACCCTAACCTGCAGAGACGGCAGGTAGCCTAGCGGTTAGGAGACCTGGGGCCCACACCTGACCCTAACCTGCAGAGACGGCAGGTAGCCTAGCGGTTAGGAGACCTGGGGCCCACACCTGACCCTAACCTGCAGAGACGGCAGGTAGCCTAGCGGTTAGGAGACCTGGGGCCCACACCTGACCCTAACCTGCAGAGACGGCAGGTAGCCTAGCGGTTAGGAGCGTGCCCACACCTGACCCTAACCTGCAGAGACGGCAGGTAGCCTAGCGGTTAGGAGACCTGGGGCCCACACCTGACCCTAACCTGCAGAGACGGCAGGTAGCCTAGCGGTTAGGAGACCTGGGGCCCACACCTGACCCTAACCTGCAGAGACGGCAGGTAGCCTAGCGGTTAGGAGACCTGGGGCCCACACCTGACCCTAACCTGCAGAGACGGCAGGTAGCCTAGTGGTTAGGAGACCTGGGGCCCACACCTGACCCTAACCTGCAGAGACGGCAGGTAGCCTAGCGGTTAGGAGACCTGGGGCCCACACCTGACCCTAACCTGCAGAGACGGCAGGTAGCCTAGCGGTTAGGAGACCTGGGGCCCACACCTGACCCTAACCTGCAGAGACGGCAGGTAGCCTAGCGGTTAGGAGTGTTGGCCTGTAACTGAAAGTTTGCTGGTTCAAATCCCAGAGCCGACTAGGTAAAAAGTCTGTTTATGTGCCCTTGAGTAAGGCACTTAAACCTGATTGCTCCAGGGTTGCTGTCAATAATGGCTGATCCCTGGCCCCACTCTCTGAGGGTGTCTCAGGGGGAGTTGATCCCTGGCCCCACTCTCTGAGGGTGTCTCAGGGGGAGTTGATCCCTGGCCCCACTCTCTGAGGGTGTCTCAGGGGGATTTGATCCCTGGCCCCACTCTCTGAGGGTGTCTCAGGGGGAGTTGATCCCTGGCCCCACTCTCTGAGGGTGTCTCAGGGGGAAGTTGATCCCTGGCTGTGATCCAACTCTCTGAGGGTGTCTCAGGGGGAGTTGATCCCTGGCCGTGATTCCACTCTCTGAGGGTGTCTCAGGGGGAGTTGATCTCTGGCTGTGACCCCACTCTCTGAGGGTGTCTCAGGGGGAGTTGATCCCTGGCCCCACTCTCTGAGGGTGTCTCAGGGGGAGTTGATCCCTGGCTGTGATCCAACTCTCTGAGGGTGTCTCAGGGGGATTTGATCTCTGGCTGTGACCCCACTCTCTGAGGGTGTCTCAGGGGGAGTTGATCCCTGGCCCCACTCTCTGAGGGTGTCTCAGGGGGAAGTTGATCCCTGGCTGTGATCCAACTCTCTGAGGGTGTCTCAGGGGGAGTTGATCCCTGGCCGTGATCCCACTCTCTGAGGGTGTCTCAGGGGGGAGTTGATCCCTGGCCCCACTCTCTGAGGGTGTCTCAGGGGGAGTTGATCCCTGGCCCCACTCTCTGAGGGTGTCTCAGGGGGAGTTGATCCCTGGCCGTGATCCCACTCTCTGAGGGTGTCTCAGGGGGAGTTGATCCCTGGCTGTGACCCCACTCTCTGAGGGTGTCTCAGGGGGAGTTGATCCCTGGCCCCACTCTCTGAGGGTGTCTCAGGGGGAGTTGATCCCTGGCTGTGATCCAACTCTCTGAGGGTGTCTCAGGGGGATTTGATCTCTGGCTGTGACCCCACTCTCTGAGGGTGTCTCAGGGGGAGTTGATCCCTGGCCCCACTCTCTGAGGGTGTCTCAGGGGGAAGTTGATCCCTGGCTGTGATCCAACTCTCTGAGGGTGTCTCAGGGGGAGTTGATCCCTGGCCGTGATCCCACTCTCTGAGGGTGTCTCAGGGGGGAGTTGATCCCTGGCCCCACTCTCTGAGGGTGTCTCAGGGGGAGTTGATCCCTGGCCCCACTCTCTGAGGGTGTCTCAGGGGGAGTTGATCCCTGGCCCCACTCTCTGAGGGTGTCTCAGGGGGATTTGATCTCTGGCTGTGACCCCACTCTCTGAGGGTGTCTCAGGGGGATTTGATCTCTGGCCCCACTCTCTGAGGGTGTCTCAGGGGGAGTTGATCCCTGGCCCCACTCTCTGAGGGTGTCTCAGGGGGAGTTGATCTCTGGCTGTGACCCCACTCTCTGAGGGTGTCTCAGGGGGAGTTGATCCCTGGCCCCACTCTCTGAAGGTGTCTCAGGGGGAGTTGATCCCTGGCCCCACTCTCTGAGGGTGTCTCAAGGGGATTTGATCTCTGGCTGTGACCCCACTCTCTGAGGGTGTCTTAGGGGGGAGTTGATCCCTGGCCCCACTCTCTGAGGGTGTCTCAGGGGGAGTTGATCCCTGGCCCCACTCTCTGAGGGTGTCTCAGGGGGAGTTGATCCCTGGCCCCACTCTCTGAGGGTGTCTCAGGGGGAGTTGATCCCTGGCCCCACTCTCTGAGGGTGTCTCAGGGGGAGTTGATCCCTGGCCCCACTCTCTGAGGGTGTCTCAGGGGGAGTTGATCTCTGGCTGTGACCCCACTCTCTGAGGGTGTCTCAGGGGGAGTTGATCCCTGGCTGTGATCCCACTCTCTGAGGGTGTCTCAGGGGGATTTGATCTCTGGCTGTGACCCCACTCTCTGAGGGTGTCTCAGGGGGAGTTGATCTCTGGCTGTGACCCCACTCTCTGAGGGTGTCTCAGGGGGAGTTGATCCCTGGCTGTGATCCCACTCTCTGAGGGTGTCTCAGGGGGAGTTGATCCCTGGCTGTGATCCCACTCTCTGAGGGTGTCTCAGGGGGAGTTGATCCCTGGCCCCACTCTCTGATGGTGTCTCAGGGGGAGTTGATCCCTGGCCCCACTCTCTGAGGATGTCTCAGGGGGAGTGGGATATATGCAAATAACAAAAGAAGAGACTTGCTTGGGCCAAGAAACACAAGCAATTGACATTAGACCGGTGGAAATGTGTCCTTTGGTCTGGAGTCCAAATTGGAGATTTTTGGTTCCAACTTCCGTGTCTTTGTGAGATGCAGTGTGGGTGAACGGATGATCTCTGCATGTGTAGTTCCCACCATAAAGCATGGAGGAGGAGGTGTTATTGTGTGGGGGTGCTTTGCTGGTGACACTGTCTGTGATTTATTTAGAATTCAAGGCACACTTAACCAGCATGGCTACCACAGCATTCTGCAGCGATACGCCATCCCATCTGGTTTGGGCTTAGTGGGACTGTCATTTGTTTTTCAATAGGACAATGACCCAACACACCTCCAGGCTGTGTAAGGGCTATTTTACCAAGAAGGAGAGTGATGGAGTGCTGCATCAGATGACCTGGCCTCCACAATCCCCCGAACCTTAACCCAATTGAGATGGTTTGGGATGAGTTGGACCGCAGAGTGAAGGAAAAGCAGCCAACAAGTGCTCAGCATATGTGGGAACTCCTTCCAAGACTGTTGGAAAAGCATTCCAGGTGAAGCTGGTTGAGAGAATGCCAAGAGTGTGCAAAGTTGTCATCAAGGCAAAGGGTGGCTATTTGGTTACTACATGATTCCATATGTGTTATTTCATAGTGTTGATGTCTTCACTGTTATTCTGCAATGTAGAAAATAGTAAAAATAAAGAAAAACCCTTGAATGAGTATGTGTGTACAAACCTTTGACTGGTACTGTGTATTCCTGTAAATATTGATCACATTCCTTGTGTATGATCATATATGTTGATACATTGAATGTTTACATTTTACATTTTAGTCATTTAGCAGATGCTCTTATCCAGAGCGACTTACAGTTAGTGCATACATTATTTTTTTCATACCCCCTGTGGGAATCGAACCCAGAACCCTGGCGTTGCAAACGCCATGCTCTATCAACTGAGCTACATCCCTGCCGGCCATTCCCTCCCCTCCCCTGGGCCAATTGTGCGCCGCCCCATGGGTCTCCCGGTCGCGGCCGGCTACGACAGAGCCTGGATTCTAACCAGGATCTCTAGTGGCACAGCTAGCACTGTGATGCAGTGCCTTAGACCACTGCGCCACTCGGGAGACTCCACAGGTCAGCTGTTTGTTCATATTGTGAACCTATGTTATATATTTTTTACCTCCTGTTTCAGGAAGTGATGTCACTGAGTACTGCCCCTATATATAGGACTTTCCACCCCCACCTGGGATATGGATGCATGATGAAGACCTAAGGGTGGAAACGTTGTTATAAATAATTATCACCTGGGAGTATGAACAGCAGTGATACAGCGTTTTCCTTTCTGTTTTCTATCAGTTCTACAACTCCAGCACCTGGATGTGCCTCTGTTCTTCAGCTTTGGTACATGTCATCAATCAACCAACAACTAATGATCTAAACATTAGCATGTCATCATTCGACCAATAACTAATGATCTAAACATCAGCATGTCATCATTCAACCAATAACTAATGATCTAAACATTAGCATGTCATCATTCAACCAACAACTAATGATCTAAACATTAGCATGTCATCAATCAACCAACAACTAATGATCTAAACATTAGCATGTCATCAATCAACCAACAACTAATGATCTAAACATTAGCATGTCATCATTCAACCAATAACTAATGATCTAAACATTAGCATGTCATCAATCAACCAACAACTAATGATCTAAACATTAGCATGTCATCATTCAACCAACAACTAATGATCTAAACATCAGCATGTCATCAATCAACCAACAACTAATGATCTAAACATTAGCATGTCATCATTAAACCAACAACTAATGATCTAAACATTAGCATGTCATCAATCAACCAACAACTAATGATCTAAACATCAGCATGTCATCAATCAACCAACAACTAATGATCTAAACATTAGCATGTCATCAATCAACCAACAACTAATGATCTAAACATTAGCATGTCATCAATCAACCAACAACTAATGATCTAAACATTAGCATGTCAATCAATCAACCAACAACTAATGATCTAAACATCAGCATGTCATCAATCAACCAACAACTAATGATCTAAACATTAGCATGTCATCAATCAACCAACAACTAATGATCTAAACATTAGCATGTCATCAATCAACCAACAACTAATGATCTAAACATTAGCATGTCATCAATCAACCAACAACTAATGATCTAAACATTAGCATGTCATCAATCAACCAACAACTAATGATCTAAACATTAGCATGTCATCAATCAACCAACAACTAATGATCTAAACATTAGCATGTCATCAATCAACCAACAACTAATGATCTAAACATTAGCATGTCATCAATCAACCAACAACTAATGATCTAAACATCAGCATGTCATCAATCAACCAACAACTAATGATCTAAACATTAGCATGTCATCAATCAACCAACAACTAATGATCTAAACATTAGCATGTCATCAATCAACCACCATCTACTTCTAATGATCTAAACATTAGCATGTCATCAATCAACAACATATTTACATCGGCTACAGATGAACATATATGAACATAAACATATAGGGTTGGTGCAGCCTCCACATCCGCCGGTGGAGGGGGCTCTGTCAGAGAGACTCGGGGTGATGGCCGGTACAGTCTACTGTATCCGTAGACCGACGCTGGTCGGCTCGTGAGCTCCGGAGACGTACAGTAGACCTGTGCGCGAGGGGAGGGTGGTCAGTCACGTGGCCCTGCCTTTCCCCGGTTTGTGGCTCGCGCTGTCAGACTGTCAGAGCGGAGCATAGGCTGGTCGGGGGATGCAAGGAGAACACACTCCGTTACCGCCTGGCTGAATGACCGGATGTTCTGGTTCTAAAGTTCCAAATCTCTCTCTCTCTCTCTCTCTTTCTGAGACTGCGGTGTGTTTTGAGACAACGTGACTCTTTGAGGTTTTCCCCCCTTTGTTGGATATTGGGATTTTTAACGGGAGCACGCTGACAGCGAGAAGAGAGCAGTGGCTGGATAACGGATATTACTGGGGAAACAGAAGCACGCAGATGGAATACCAGGGTTTGGGGAGTTTAGGGTGCTCGACACACCGGGAGTGACGCTCCCTTAGCGGATGGACTCTCCTCTCATCGGCTCTCTCCGTTAAGTAAGTAACTAACTAAATAATATAATGTAACTCCGTTCTCTCCTTCTCTCTCTATTTACCCCTCCATCTCTCTCTTTATCTACCCATCCATCTCTCTATTTACCCCTCCATCTCTCGCTTTATCTACCCAACCATCTCTCTCTCCCTCCTCCTTTTGAATCTCTCTCTTTCTTCTGTCTGTTGTGAGTAGACAAACTTGTCCCACTGTAATGTTACTTGCGACCGTATCTGTTTCTGTTGTGATGTATATGCCATCTGTGTTTTAGCCTGTATGTGTGTGTTACCATATCCATATGGATGCGTCTGAGTTTGTAGTCTCTTTACCTCGCCTCTCACAGTAGAATAATACTCATCATCAGTCTAAAGCTCTTTACCTCACCTCTCACAGTAGAATAATAGTCATCACCAGTCTAAAGCTCTTTACCTCTCACAGTAGAATAATACTCATCATCAGTCTAAAGCTCTTTACCTCGCCTCTCACAGTAGAATAATAGTCATCATCAGTCTAAAGCTCTTTACCTTCGCCTCTCACAGTAGAATAATAGTCATCATCAGTCTAAAGCTCTTTACCTCACCTCTCACAGTAGAATAATAGTCATCATCAGTCTAAAGCTCTTTACCTCGCCTCTCACAGTAGAATAATAGTCATCACCAGTCTAAAGCTCTTTACCTCTCACAGTAGAATAATAGTCATCATCAGTCTAAAGCTCTTTACCTCACCTCTCACAGTAGAATAATAGTCATCATCAGTCTAAAGCTCTTTACCTCGCCTCTCACAGTAGAATAATACTCATCATCAGTCTAAAGCTCTTTACCTCACCTCTCACAGTAGAATAATAGTCATCACCAGTCTAAAGCTCTTTACCTTCGCCTCTCACAGTAGAATAATACTCATCATCAGTCTAAAGCTCTTTACCTCGCCTCTCACAGTAGAATAATAGTCATCATCAGTCTAAAGCTCTTTACCTTCGCCTCTCACAGTAGAATAATAGTCATCATAAGTCTAAAGCTCTTTACCTCACCTCTCACAGTAGAATAATAGTCATCATCAGTCTAAAGCTCTTTACCTCGCCTCTCACAGTAGAATAATAGTCATCACCAGTCTAAAGCTCTTTACCTCTCACAGTAGAATAATAGTCATCATCAGTCTAAAGCTCTTTACCTCACCTCTCACAGTAGAATAATAGTCATCATCAGTCTAAAGCTCTTTACCTCGCCTCTCACAGTAGAATAATAGTCATCATCAGTCTAAAGCTCTTTACCTCGCCTCTCACAGTAGAATAATAGTCATCATCAGTCTAAAGCTCTTTACCTCACCTCTCACAGTAGAATAATAGTCATCATCAGTCTAAAGCTCTTTACCTCTCACAGTAGAATAATAGTCATCATCAGTCTAAAGCTCTTTACCTCGCCTCACACAGTAGAATAATAGTCATCATCAGTCTAAAGCTCTTTACCTCTCACAGTAGAATAATAGTCATCATCAGTCTAAAGCTCTTTACCTCTCACAGTAGAATAATACTCATCATCAGTCTAAAGCTCTTTACCTCGCCTCTCACAGTAGAATAATAGTCATCATCAGTCTAAAGCTCTTTACCTTCGCCTCTCACAGTAGAATAATAGTCATCATCAGTCTAAAGCTCTTTACCTCACCTCTCACAGTAGAATAATAGTCATCATCAGTCTAAAGCTCTTTACCTCGCCTCTCACAGTAGAATAATAGTCATCACCAGTCTAAAGCTCTTTACCTCTCACAGTAGAATAATAGTCATCATCAGTCTAAAGCTCTTTACCTCACCTCTCACAGTAGAATAATAGTCATCATCAGTCTAAAGCTCTTTACCTCGCCTCTCACAGTAGAATAATACTCATCATCAGTCTAAAGCTCTTTACCTCACCTCTCACAGTAGAATAATAGTCATCACCAGTCTAAAGCTCTTTACCTTCGCCTCTCACAGTAGAATAATACTCATCATCAGTCTAAAGCTCTTTACCTCGCCTCTCACAGTAGAATAATAGTCATCATCAGTCTAAAGCTCTTTACCTTCGCCTCTCACAGTAGAATAATAGTCATCATAAGTCTAAAGCTCTTTACCTCACCTCTCACAGTAGAATAATAGTCATCATCAGTCTAAAGCTCTTTACCTCGCCTCTCACAGTAGAATAATAGTCATCACCAGTCTAAAGCTCTTTACCTCTCACAGTAGAATAATAGTCATCATCAGTCTAAAGCTCTTTACCTCACCTCTCACAGTAGAATAATAGTCATCATCAGTCTAAAGCTCTTTACCTCGCCTCTCACAGTAGAATAATAGTCATCATCAGTCTAAAGCTCTTTACCTCGCCTCTCACAGTAGAATAATAGTCATCATCAGTCTAAAGCTCTTTACCTCACCTCTCACAGTAGAATAATAGTCATCATCAGTCTAAAGCTCTTTACCTCTCACAGTAGAATAATAGTCATCATCAGTCTAAAGCTCTTTACCTCGCCTCACACAGTAGAATAATAGTCATCATCAGTCTAAAGCTCTTTACCTCTCACAGTAGAATAATAGTCATCATCAGTCTAAAGCTCTTTACCTCTCACAGTAGAATAATAGTCATCATCAGTCTAAAGCTCTTTACCTCGCCTCTCACAGTAGAATAATAGTCATCATCAGTCTAAAGCTCTTTACCTCTCACAGTAGAATAATAGTCATCATCAGTCTAAAGCTCTTTACCTCGCCTCTCACAGTAGAATAATAGTCATCATCAGTCTAAAGCTCTTTACCTCTCCTCTCACAGTAGAATAATAGTCATCATCAGTCTAAAGCTCTTTACCTCACCTCTCACAGTAGAATAATAGTCATCATCAGTCTAAAGCTCTTTACCTCACCTCTCACAGTAGAATAATAGTCATCATCAGTCTAAAGCTCTTTACCTCTCACAGTAGAATAATAGTCATCATCAGTCTAAAGCTCTTTACCTCGCCTCTCACAGTATAATAATAGTCATCATCAGTCTAAAGCTCTTTACCTCTCACAGTAGAATAATAGTCATCATCAGTCTAAAGCTCTTTACCTCGCCTCTCACAGTAGAATAATAGTCATCATCAGTCTAAAGCTCTTTACCTCGCCTCTCACAGTAGAATAATAGTCATCATCAGTCTAAAGCTCTTTACCTCACCTCTCACAGTAGAATAATAGTCATCATCAGTCTAAACCTCTTTACCTCACCTCTCACAGTAGAATAATAGTCATCATCAGTCTAAAGCTCTTTACCTCGCCTCTCACAGTAGAATATTAGTCATTATCAGTCTAAAGCTCTTTACATTTGCCTCTCACAGTAGAATAATAGTCATCATCAGTCTAAAGCTCTTTACCTCACCTCTCACAGTATAATAATAGTCATCATCAGTCTAAAGCTCTTTACCTTACCTCTCACAGTAGAATAATAGTCATCATCAGTCTAAAGCTCTTTACCTCACCTCTCACAGTAGAATAATAGTCATCATCAGTCTAAAGCTCTTTACCTCGCCCCTCACAGTAGAATAATAGTCATCATCAGTCTAAAGCTCTTTACCTCACCTCTCACAGTAGAATAATAGTCATCATCAGTCTAAAGCTCTTTACCTCACCTCTCACAGTAGAATAATAGTCATCATCAGTCTAAAGCTCTTTACCTCGCCTCTCACAGTAGAATAATAGTCATCATCAGTCTAAAGCTCTTTACCTCACCCCTCACAGTAGAATAATAGTCACCATCAGTCTAAAGCTCTTTACCTCACCTCTCACAGTAGAATAATAGTCACCATCAGTCTAAAGCTCTTTACCTCACCTCTCACAGTAGAATAATAGTCACCATCAGTCTAAAGCTCTTTACCTCACCTCTCACAGTAGAATAATAGTCACCATCAGTCTAAAGCTCTTTACCTCACCTCTCACAGTAGAATAATAGTCACCATCAGTCTAAAGCTCTTTACCTCACCTCTCACAGTAGAATAATAGTCATCATCAGTCTAAAGCTCTTTACCTCACCTCTCACAGTAGAATAATAGTCATCATCAGTCTAAAGCTCTTTACCTCGCCTCTCACAGTAGAATAATAGTCATCATCAGTTTAAAGCTCTTTACCTCGCCTCTCACAGTAGAATAATAGTCATCATCAGTCTAAAGCTCTTTACCTCGCCTCTCACAGTAGAATAATAGTCATCATCAGTCTAAAGCTCTTTACCTCACCTCTCACAGTAGAATAATAGTCATCACCAGTCTAAAGCTCTTTACCTCACCTCTCACAGTAGAATAATAGTCATCATCAGTCTAAAGCTCTTTACCTTCGCCTCTCACAGTAGAATAATAGTCATCATCAGTCTAAAGCTCTTTACCTCACCTCTCACAGTAGAATAATAGTCATCATCAGTCTAAAGCTCTTTACCTCTCACAGTAGAATAATAGTCATCATCAGTCTAAAGCTCTTTACCTCACCTCTCACAGTAGAATAATAGTCATCATCAGTCTAAAGCTCTTTACCTCGCCTCTCACAGTAGAATAATAGTCATCACCAGTCTAAAGCTCTTTACCTCACCTCTCACAGTAGAATAATAGTCATCATCAGTCTAAAGCTCTTTACCTCACCTCTCACAGTAGAATAATAGTCATCATCAGTCTAAAGCTCTTTACCTCGCCTCTCACAGTAGAATAATAGTCATCATCAGTCTAAAGCTCTTTACCTCACCCCTCACAGTAGAATAATAGTCACCATCAGTCTAAAGCTCTTTACCTCACCTCTCACAGTAGAATAATAGTCACCATCAGTCTAAAGCTCTTTACCTCACCTCTCACAGTAGAATAATAGTCACCATCAGTCTAAAGCTCTTTACCTCACCTCTCACAGTAGAATAATAGTCACCATCAGTCTAAAGCTCTTTACCTCACCTCTCACAGTAGAATAATAGTCACCATCAGTCTAAAGCTCTTTACCTCACCTCTCACAGTATAATAATAGTCATCATCAGTCTAAAGCTCTTTACCTCACCTCTCACAGTAGAATAATAGTCATCATCAGTCTAAAGCTCTTTACCTCGCCTCTCACAGTAGAATAATAGTCATCATCAGTCTAAAGCTCTTTACCTCGCCTCTCACAGTAGAATAATAGTCATCATCAGTCTAAAGCTCTTTACCTCGCCTCTCACAGTAGAATAATAGTCATCATCAGTCTAAAGCTCTTTACCTCACCTCTCACAGTAGAATAATAGTCATCACCAGTCTAAAGCTCTTTACCTCACCTCTCACAGTAGAATAATAGTCATCATCAGTCTAAAGCTCTTTACCTTCGCCTCTCACAGTAGAATAATAGTCATCATCAGTCTAAAGCTCTTTACCTCACCTCTCACAGTAGAATAATAGTCATCATCAGTCTAAAGCTCTTTACCTCTCACAGTAGAATAATAGTCATCATCAGTCTAAAGCTCTTTACCTCACCTCTCACAGTAGAATAATAGTCATCATCAGTCTAAAGCTCTTTACCTCGCCTCTCACAGTAGAATAATAGTCATCACCAGTCTAAAGCTCTTTACCTCTCACAGTAGAATAATAGTCATCATCAGTCTAAAGCTCTTCACCTCGCCTCTCACAGTAGAATGATAGTCATCATCAGTCTAAAGCTCTTTACCTCACCTCTCACAGTAGAATAATAGTCATCATCAGTCTAAAGCTCTTTACCTCGCCTCTCACAGTAGAATAATAGTCATCATCAGTCTAAAGATCTTTACCTCACCTCTCACAGTAGAATAATAGTCATCATCAGTCTAAAGCTCTTTACCTCACCTCTCACAGTAGAATAATAGTCATCATCAGTCTAAAGCTCTTTACCTCGCCTCTCACAGTAGAATAATAGTCATCATCAGTCTAAAGCTCTTTACCTCGCCTCTCACAGTAGAATAATAGTCATCATCAGTCTAAAGCTCTTTACCTCGCCTCTCACAGTAGAATAATAGTCATCATCAGTCTAAAGCTCTTTACCTCACCTCTCACAGTAGAATAATAGTCATCACCAGTCTAAAGCTCTTTACCTCACCTCTCACAGTAGAATAATAGTCATCATCAGTCTAAAGCTCTTTACCTTCGCCTCTCACAGTAGAATAATAGTCATCATCAGTCTAAAGCTATTTACCTCACCTCTCACAGTAGAATAATAGTCATCATCAGTCTAAAGCTCTTTACCTCTCACAGTAGAATAATAGTCATCATCAGTCTAAAGCTCTTTACCTCACCTCTCACAGTAGAATAATAGTCATCATCAGTCTAAAGCTCTTTACCTCGCCTCTCACAGTAGAATAATAGTCATCACCAGTCTAAAGCTCTTTACCTCTCACAGTAGAATAATAGTCATCATCATTCTAAAGCTCTTCACCTCGCCTCTCACAGTAGAATGATAGTCATCATCAGTCTAAAGCTCTTTACCTCACCTCTCACAGTAGAATAATAGTCATCATCAGTCTAAAGCTCTTTACCTTGCCTCTCACAGTAGAATAATAGTCATCATCAGTCTAAAGCTCTTTACCTCACCTCTCACAGTAGAATAATAGTCATCATCAGTCTAAAGCTCTTTACCTCACCTCTCACAGTAGAATAATAGTCATCATCAGTCTAAAGCTCTTTACCTCGCCTCTCACAGTAGAATAATAGTCATCATCAGTCTAAAGCTCTTTACCTCGCCTCTCACAGTAGAATAATAGTCATCATCAGTCTAAAGCTCTTTACCTCGCCTCTCACAGTAGAATAATAGTCATCATCAGTCTAAAGCTCTTTACCTCACCTCTCACAGTAGAATAATAGTCATCACCAGTCTAAAGCTCTTTACCTCACCTCTCACAGTAGAATAATAGTCATCATCAGTCTAAAGCTCTTTACCTTCGCCTCTCACAGTAGAATAATAGTCATCATCAGTCTAAAGCTCTTTACCTCACCTCTCACAGTAGAATAATAGTCATCATCAGTCTAAAGCTCTTTACCTCTCACAGTAGAATAATAGTCATCATCAGTCTAAAGCTCTTTACCTCACCTCTCACAGTAGAATAATAGTCATCATCAGTCTAAAGCTCTTTACCTCGCCTCTCACAGTAGAATAATAGTCATCACCAGTCTAAAGCTCTTTACCTCTCACAGTAGAATAATAGTCATCATCAGTCTAAAGCTCTTTACCTCGCCTCTCACAGTAGAATAATAGTCATCACCAGTCTAAAGCTCTTTACCTCTCACAGTAGAATAATAGTCATCATCAGTCTAAAGCTCTTTACCTCGCCTCTCACAGTAGAATAATAGTCATCACCAGTCTAAAGCTCTTTACCTCTCACAGTAGAATAATAGTCATCATCAGTCTAAAGCTCTTCACCTCGCCTCTCACAGTAGAATGATAGTCATCATCAGTCTAAAGCTCTTTACCTCACCTCTCACAGTAGAATAATAGTCATCACCAGTCTAAAGCTCTTTACCTCAACTCTCACAGTAGAATAATAGTCATCACCAGTCTAAAGCTCTTTACCTCTCACAGTAGAATAATAGTCATCATCAGTCTAAAGCTCTTTACCTCACCTCTCACAGTAGAATAATAGTCATCACCAGTCTAAAGCTCTTTACCTCTCACAGTAGAATAATAGTCATCATCAGTCTAAAGCTCTTTACCTCACCTCTCACAGTAGAATAATAGTCATCATCAGTCTAAAGCTCTTTACCTCACCTCTCACAGTAGAATAATAGTCATCATCAGTCTAAAGCTCTTTACCTCGCCTCTCACAGTAGAATAATAGTCATCACCAGTCTAAAGCTCTTTACCTCTCACAGTAGAATAATAGTCATCATCAGTCTAAAGCTCTTCACCTCGCCTCTCACAGTAGAATGATAGTCATCATCAGTCTAAAGCTCTTTACCTCACCTCTCAGAGTAGAATAATAGTCATCATCAGTCTAAAGCTCTTTACCTCGCCTCTCACAGTAGAATAATAGTCATCATCAGTCTAAAGCTCTTTACCTCACCTCTCACAGTAGAATAATAGTCATCATCAGTCTAAAGCTCTTTACCTCACCTCTCACAGTAGAATAATAGTCATCACCAGTCTAAAGCTCTTTACCTCACCTCTCACAGTAGAATAATAGTCATCATCAGTCTAAAGCTCTTTACCTCACCTCTCACAGTAGAATAATAGTCATCATCAGTCTAAAGCTCTTTACCTCGCCTCTCACAGTAGAATAATAGTCATCACCAGTCTAAAGCTCTTTACCTCTCACAGTAGAATAATAGTCATCATCAGTCTAAAGCTCTTCACCTCGCCTCTCACAGTAGAATGATAGTCATCATCAGTCTAAAGCTCTTTACCTCGCCTCTCACAGTAGAATAATAGTCATCATCAGTCTAAAGCTCTTTACCTCGCCTCTCACAGTAGAATAATAGTCATCATCAGTCTAAAGCTCTTTACCTCGCCTCTCACAGTAGAATAATAGTCATCATCAGTCTAAAGCTCTTTACCTCACCTCTCACAGTAGAATAATAGTCATCACCAGTCTAAAGCTCTTTACCTCACCTCTCACAGTAGAATAATAGTCATCATCAGTCTAAAGCTCTTTACCTTTGCCTCTCACAGTAGAATAATAGTCATCATCAGTCTAAAGCTCTTTACCTCACCTCTCACAGTAGAATAATAGTCATCATCAGTCTAAAGCTCTTTACCTCTCACAGTAGAATAATAGTCATCATCAGTCTAAAGCTCTTTACCTCACCTCTCACAGTAGAATAATAGTCATCATCAGTCTAAAGCTCTTTACCTCTCACAGTAGAATAATAGTCATCATCAGTCTAAAGCTCTTTACCTCACCTCTCACAGTAGAATAATAGTCATCATCAGTCTAAAGCTCTTTACCTCGCCTCTCACAGTAGAATAATAGTCATCACCAGTCTAAAGCTCTTTACCTCTCACAGTAGAATAATAGTCATCATCAGTCTAAAGCTCTTTACCTCACCTCTCACAGTAGAATAATAGTCATCATCAGTCTAAAGCTCTTTACCTTCGCCTCTCACAGTAGAATAATAGTCATCATCAGTCTAAAGCTCTTTACCTCACCTCTCACAGTAGAATAATAGTCATCACCAGTCTAAAGCTCTTTACCTTCGCCTCTCACAGTAGAATAATAGTCATCATCAGTCTAAAGCTCTTTACCTCACCTCTCACAGTAGAATAATAGTCATCACCAGTCTAAAGCTCTTTACCTCACCTCTCACAGTAGAATAATAGTCATCATCAGTCTAAAGCTCTTTACCTTCGCCTCTCACAGTAGAATAATAGTCATCATCAGTCTAAAGCTCTTTACCTCACCTCTCACAGTAGAATAATAGTCATCATCAGTCTAAAGCTCTTTACCTCTCACAGTAGAATAATAGTCATCATCAGTCTAAAGCTCTTTACCTCACCTCTCACAGTAGAATAATAGTCATCATCAGTCTAAAGCTCTTTACCTCGCCTCTCACAGTAGAATAATAGTCATCACCAGTCTAAAGCTCTTTACCTCACCTCTCACAGTAGAATAATAGTCATCATCAGTCTAAAGCTCTTTACCTCACCTCTCACAGTAGAATAATAGTCATCATCAGTCTAAAGCTCTTTACCTCGCCTCTCACAGTAGAATAATAGTCATCATCAGTCTAAAGCTCTTTACCTCACCCCTCACAGTAGAATAATAGTCACCATCAGTCTAAAGCTCTTTACCTCACCTCTCACAGTAGAATAATAGTCACCATCAGTCTAAAGCTCTTTACCTCACCTCTCACAGTAGAATAATAGTCACCATCAGTCTAAAGCTCTTTACCTCACCTCTCACAGTAGAATAATAGTCACCATCAGTCTAAAGCTCTTTACCTCACCTCTCACAGTAGAATAATAGTCACCATCAGTCTAAAGCTCTTTACCTCACCTCTCACAGTATAATAATAGTCATCATCAGTCTAAAGCTCTTTACCTCACCTCTCACAGTAGAATAATAGTCATCATCAGTCTAAAGCTCTTTACCTCGCCTCTCACAGTAGAATAATAGTCATCATCAGTCTAAAGCTCTTCACCTCGCCTCTCACAGTAGAATGATAGTCATCATCAGTCTAAAGCTCTTTACCTCACCTCTCACAGTAGAATAATAGTCATCATCAGTCTAAAGCTCTTTACCTTGCCTCTCACAGTAGAATAATAGTCATCATCAGTCTAAAGCTCTTTACCTCACCTCTCACAGTAGAATAATAGTCATCATCAGTCTAAAGCTCTTTACCTCACCTCTCACAGTAGAATAATAGTCATCATCAGTCTAAAGCTCTTTACCTCGCCTCTCACAGTAGAATAATAGTCATCATCAGTCTAAAGCTCTTTACCTCGCCTCTCACAGTAGAATAATAGTCATCATCAGTCTAAAGCTCTTTACCTCGCCTCTCACAGTAGAATAATAGTCATCATCAGTCTAAAGCTCTTTACCTCACCTCTCACAGTAGAATAATAGTCATCACCAGTCTAAAGCTCTTTACCTCACCTCTCACAGTAGAATAATATTCATCATCAGTCTAAAGCTCTTTACCTTCGCCTCTCACAGTAGAATAATAGTCATCATCAGTCTAAAGCTCTTTACCTCACCTCTCACAGTAGAATAATAGTCATCATCAGTCTAAAGCTCTTTACCTCTCACAGTAGAATAATAGTCATCATCAGTCTAAAGCTCTTTACCTCACCTCTCACAGTAGAATAATAGTCATCATCAGTCTAAAGCTCTTTACCTCGCCTCTCACAGTAGAATAATAGTCATCACCAGTCTAAAGCTCTTTACCCTCTCACAGTAGAATAATAGTCATCATCAGTCTAAAGCTCTTCACCTCGCCTCTCACAGTAGAATGATAGTCATCATCAGTCTAAAGCTCTTTACCTCACCTCTCACAGTAGAATAATAGTCATCACCAGTCTAAAGCTCTTTACCTCAACTCTCACAGTAGAATAATAGTCATCACCAGTCTAAAGCTCTTTACCCCTCTCACAGTAGAATAATAGTCATCATCAGTCTAAAGCTCTTTACCTCACCTCTCACAGTAGAATAATAGTCATCACCAGTCTAAAGCTCTTTACCTCTCACAGTAGAATAATAGTCATCATCAGTCTAAAGCTCTTTACCTCACCTCTCACAGTAGAATAATAGTCATCATCAGTCTAAAGCTCTTTACCTCACCTCTCACAGTAGAATAATAGTCATCATCAGTCTAAAGCTCTTTACCTCGCCTCTCACAGTAGAATAATAGTCATCACCAGTCTAAAGCTCTTTACCTCTCACAGTAGAATAATAGTCATCATCAGTCTAAAGCTCTTCACCTCGCCTCTCACAGTAGAATGATAGTCATCATCAGTCTAAAGCTCTTTACCTCACCTCTCACAGTAGAATAATAGTCATCATCAGTCTAAAGCTCTTTACCTCGCCTCTCACAGTAGAATAATAGTCATCATCAGTCTAAAGCTCTTTACCTCACCTCTCACAGTAGAATAATAGTCATCATCAGTCTAAAGCTCTTTACCTCACCTCTCACAGTAGAATAATAGTCATCATCAGTCTAAAGCTCTTTACCTCGCCTCTCACAGTAGAATAATAGTCATCATCAGTCTAAAGCTCTTTACCTCGCCTCTCACAGTAGAATAATAGTCATCATCAGTCTAAAGCTCTTTACCTCGCCTCTCACAGTAGAATAATAGTCATCATCAGTCTAAAGCTCTTTACCTCACCTCTCACAGTAGAATAATAGTCATCACCAGTCTAAAGCTCTTTACCTCACCTCTCACAGTAGAATAATAGTCATCATCAGTCTAAAGCTCTTTACCTTTGCCTCTCACAGTAGAATAATAGTCATCATCAGTCTAAAGCTCTTTACCTCACCTCTCACAGTAGAATAATAGTCATCATCAGTCTAAAGCTCTTTACCTCTCACAGTAGAATAATAGTCATCATCAGTCTAAAGCTCTTTACCTCACCTCTCACAGTAGAATAATAGTCATCATCAGTCTAAAGCTCTTTACCTCTCACAGTAGAATAATAGTCATCATCAGTCTAAAGCTCTTTACCTCACCTCTCACAGTAGAATAATAGTCATCATCAGTCTAAAGCTCTTTACCTCGCCTCTCACAGTAGAATAATAGTCATCACCAGTCTAAAGCTCTTTACCTCTCACAGTAGAATAATAGTCATCATCAGTCTAAAGCTCTTTACCTCACCTCTCACAGTAGAATAATAGTCATCATCAGTCTAAAGCTCTTTACCTTCGCCTCTCACAGTAGAATAATAGTCATCATCAGTCTAAAGCTCTTTACCTCACCTCTCACAGTAGAATAATAGTCATCACCAGTCTAAAGCTCTTTACCTTCGCCTCTCACAGTAGAATAATAGTCATCATCAGTGTAAAGCTCTTTACCTCACCTCTCACAGTAGAATAATAGTCATCACCAGTCTAAAGCTCTTTACCTCACCTCTCACAGTAGAATAATAGTCATCATCAGTCTAAAGCTCTTTACCTTCGCCTCTCACAGTAGAATAATAGTCATCATCAGTCTAAAGCTCTTTACCTCACCTCTCACAGTAGAATAATAGTCATCATCAGTCTAAAGCTCTTTACCTCTCACAGTAGAATAATAGTCATCATCAGTCTAAAGCTCTTTACCTCACCTCTCACAGTAGAATAATAGTCATCATCAGTCTAAAGCTCTTTACCTCGCCTCTCACAGTAGAATAATAGTCATCACCAGTCTAAAGCTCTTTACCTCACCTCTCACAGTAGAATAATAGTCATCATCAGTCTAAAGCTCTTTACCTCACCTCTCACAGTAGAATAATAGTCATCATCAGTCTAAAGCTCTTTACCTCGCCTCTCACAGTAGAATAATAGTCATCATCAGTCTAAAGCTCTTTACCTCACCCCTCACAGTAGAATAATAGTCACCATCAGTCTAAAGCTCTTTACCTCACCTCTCACAGTAGAATAATAGTCACCATCAGTCTAAAGCTCTTTACCTCACCTCTCACAGTAGAATAATAGTCACCATCAGTCTAAAGCTCTTTACCTCACCTCTCACAGTAGAATAATAGTCACCATCAGTCTAAAGCTCTTTACCTCACCTCTCACAGTAGAATAATAGTCACCATCAGTCTAAAGCTCTTTACCTCACCTCTCACAGTATAATAATAGTCATCATCAGTCTAAAGCTCTTTACCTCACCTCTCACAGTAGAATAATAGTCATCATCAGTCTAAAGCTCTTTACCTCGCCTCTCACAGTAGAATAATAGTCATCATCAGTCTAAAGCTCTTTACCTCGCCTCTCACAGTAGAATAATAGTCATCATCAGTCTAAAGCTCTTTACCTCGCCTCTCACAGTAGAATAATAGTCATCATCAGTCTAAAGCTTTTTACCTCACCTCTCACAGTAGAATAATAGTCATCACCAGTCTAAAGCTCTTTACCTCACCTCTCACAGTAGAATAATAGTCATCATCAGTCTAAAGCTCTTTACCTTCGCCTCTCACAGTAGAATAATAGTCATCATCAGTCTAAAGCTCTTTACCTCACCTCTCACAGTAGAATAATAGTCATCATCAGTCTAAAGCTCTTTACCTCTCACAGTAGAATAATAGTCATCATCAGTCTAAAGCTCTTTACCTCACCTCTCACAGTAGAATAATAGTCATCATCAGTCTAAAGCTCTTTACCTCGCCTCTCACAGTAGAATAATAGTCATCACCAGTCTAAAGCTCTTTACCTCTCACAGTAGAATAATAGTCATCATCAGTCTAAAGCTCTTCACCTCGCCTCTCACAGTAGAATGATAGTCATCATCAGTCTAAAGCTCTTTACCTCACCTCTCACAGTAGAATAATAGTCATCATCAGTCTAAAGCTCTTTACCTCGCCTCTCACAGTAGAATAATAGTCATCATCAGTCTAAAGCTCTTTACCTCACCTCTCACAGTAGAATAATAGTCATCATCAGTCTAAAGCTCTTTACCTCACCTCTCACAGTAGAATAATAGTCATCATCAGTCTAAAGCTCTTTACCTCGCCTCTCACAGTAGAATAATAGTCATCATCAGTCTAAAGCTCTTTACCTCGCCTCTCACAGTAGAATAATAGTCATCATCAGTCTAAAGCTCTTTACCTCGCCTCTCACAGTAGAATAATAGTCATCATCAGTCTAAAGCTCTTTACCTCACCTCTCACAGTAGAATAATAGTCATCACCAGTCTAAAGCTCTTTACCTCACCTCTCACAGTAGAATAATAGTCATCATCAGTCTAAAGCTCTTTACCTTCGCCTCTCACAGTAGAATAATAGTCATCATCAGTCTAAAGCTATTTACCTCACCTCTCACAGTAGAATAATAGTCATCATCAGTCTAAAGCTCTTTACCTCTCACAGTAGAATAATAGTCATCATCAGTCTAAAGCTCTTTACCTCACCTCTCACAGTAGAATAATAGTCATCATCAGTCTAAAGCTCTTTACCTCGCCTCTCACAGTAGAATAATAGTCATCACCAGTCTAAAGCTCTTTACCTCTCACAGTAGAATAATAGTCATCATCAGTCTAAAGCTCTTCACCTCGCCTCTCACAGTAGAATGATAGTCATCATCAGTCTAAAGCTCTTTACCTCACCTCTCACAGTAGAATAATAGTCATCATCAGTCTAAAGCTCTTTACCTCGCCTCTCACAGTAGAATAATAGTCATCATCAGTCTAAAGCTCTTTACCTCACCTCTCACAGTAGAATAATAGTCATCATCAGTCTAAAGCTCTTTACCTCACCTCTCACAGTAGAATAATAGTCATCATCAGTCTAAAGCTCTTTACCTCGCCTCTCACAGTAGAATAATAGTCATCATCAGTCTAAAGCTCTTTACCTCGCCTCTCACAGTAGAATAATAGTCATCATCAGTCTAAAGCTCTTTACCTCGCCTCTCACAGTAGAATAATAGTCATCATCAGTCTAAAGCTCTTTACCTCACCTCTCACAGTAGAATAATAGTCATCACCAGTCTAAAGCTCTTTACCTCACCTCTCACAGTAGAATAATAGTCATCATCAGTCTAAAGCTCTTTACCTTCGCCTCTCACAGTAGAATAATAGTCATCATCAGTCTAAAGCTCTTTACCTCACCTCTCACAGTAGAATAATAGTCATCATCAGTCTAAAGCTCTTTACCTCTCACAGTAGAATAATAGTCATCATCAGTCTAAAGCTCTTTACCTCACCTCTCACAGTAGAATAATAGTCATCATCAGTCTAAAGCTCTTTACCTCGCCTCTCACAGTAGAATAATAGTCATCACCAGTCTAAAGCTCTTTACCTCTCACAGTAGAATAATAGTCATCATCAGTCTAAAGCTCTTCACCTCGCCTCTCACAGTAGAATGATAGTCATCATCAGTCTAAAGCTCTTTACCTCACCTCTCACAGTAGAATAATAGTCATCACCAGTCTAAAGCTCTTTACCTCACCTCTCACAGTAGAATAATAGTCATCACCAGTCTAAAGCTCTTTACCTCTCACAGTAGAATAATAGTCATCATCAGTCTAAAGCTCTTTACCTCACCTCTCACAGTAGAATAATAGTCATCACCAGTCTAAAGCTCTTTACCTCTCACAGTAGAATAATAGTCATCATCAGTCTAAAGCTCTTTACCTCACCTCTCACAGTAGAATAATAGTCATCATCAGTCTAAAGCTCTTTACCTCACCTCTCACAGTAGAATAATAGTCATCATCAGTCTAAAGCTCTTTACCTTGCCTCTCACAGTAGAATAATAGTCATCACCAGTCTAAAGCTCTTTACCTCTCACAGTAGAATAATAGTCATCATCAGTCTAAAGCTCTTCACCTCGCCTCTCACAGTAGAATGATAGTCATCATCAGTCTAAAGCTCTTTACCTCACCTCTCACAGTAGAATAATAGTCATCATCAGTCTAAAGCTCTTTACCTCGCCTCTCACAGTAGAATAATAGTCATCATCAGTCTAAAGCTCTTTACCTCACCTCTCACAGTAGAATAATAGTCATCATCAGTCTAAAGCTCTTTACCTCACCTCTCACAGTAGAATAATAGTCATCATCAGTCTAAAGCTCTTTACCTCGCCTCTCACAGTAGAATAATAGTCATCATCAGTCTAAAGCTCTTTACCTCGCCTCTCACAGTAGAATAATAGTCATCATCAGTCTAAAGCTCTTTACCTCACCTCTCACAGTAGAATAATAGTCATCACCAGTCTAAAGCTCTTTACCTCACCTCTCACAGTAGAATAATAGTCATCATCAGTCTAAAGCTCTTTACCTTTGCCTCTCACAGTAGAATAATAGTCATCATCAGTCTAAAGCTCTTTACCTCACCTCTCACAGTAGAATAATAGTCATCATCAGTCTAAAGCTCTTTACCTCTCACAGTAGAATAATAGTCATCATCAGTCTAAAGCTCTTTACCTCACCTCTCACAGTAGAATAATAGTCATCATCAGTCTAAAGCTCTTTACCTCTCACAGTAGAATAATAGTCATCATCAGTCTAAAGCTCTTTACCTCACCTCTCACAGTAGAATAATAGTCATCATCAGTCTAAAGCTCTTTACCTCGCCTCTCACAGTAGGATAATAGTCATCACCAGTCTAAAGCTCTTTACCTCTCACAGTAGAATAATAGTCATCATCAGTCTAAAGCTCTTTACCTCACCTCTCACAGTAGAATAATAGTCATCATCAGTCTAAAGCTCTTTACCTTCACCTCTCACAGTAGAATAATAGTCATCATCAGTCTAAAGCTCTTTACCTCACCTCTCACAGTAGAATAATAGTCATCACCAGTCTAAAGCTCTTTACCTTCGCCTCTCACAGTAGAATAATAGTCATCATCAGTCTAAAGCTCTTTACCTCACCTCTCACAGTAGAATAATAGTCATCATCAGTCTAAAGCTGTTTACCTCACCTCTCACAGTAGAATAATAGTCATCACCAGTCTAAAGCTCTTTACCTCACCTCTCACAGTAGAATAATAGTCATCATCAGTCTAAAGCTCTTTACCTCGCCTCTCACAGTAGAATAATAGTCATCACCAGTCTAAAGCTCTTTACCTTCGCCTCTCACAGTAGAATAATAGTCATCACCAGTCTAAAGCTCTTTACCTCACCTCTCACAGTAGAATAATAGTCATCATCAGTCTAAAGCTCTTTACCTTCGCCTCTCACAGTAGAATAATAGTCATCATCAGTCTAAAGCTCTTTACCTCACCTCTCACAGTAGAATAATAGTCATCATCAGTCTAAAGCTCTTTACCTTCACCTCTCACAGTAGAATAATAGTCATCACCAGTCTAAAGCTCTTTACCTTCGCCTCTCACAGTAGAATAATAGTCATCACCAGTCTGAAGCTCTTTACCTTTACCTCTCACAGTAGAATAATAGTCATCATCAGTCTAAAGCTCTTTACCTCACCTCTCACAGTAGAATAATAGTCATCACCAGTCTAAAGCTCTTTACCTCTCACAGTAGAATAATAGTCATCACCAGTCTAAAGCTCTTTACCTCTCACAGTAGAATAATAGTCATCATCAGTCTAAAGCTCTTCACCTCTCACAGTAGAATAATAGTCATCATCAGTCTAAAGCTCTTTACCTCACCTCTCACAGTAGAATAATAGTCATCATCAGTCTAAAGCTCTTTACCTCACCTCTCACAGTAGAATAATAGTCATCACCAGTCTAAAGCTCTTTACCTCACCTCTCACAGTAGAATAATAGTCATCACCAGTCTAAAGCTCTTTACCTCTCACAGTAGAATAATAGTCATCACCAGTCTAAAGCTCTTTACCTCACCTCTCACAGTAGAATAATAGTCATCATCAGTCTAAAGCTCTTTAACTCACCTCTCATAGTAGAATAATAGTCATCATCAGTCTAAAGCTCTTTACCTCACCTCTCACAGTAGAATAATAGTCATCATCAGTCTAAAGCTCTTTACCTCTCACAGTAGAATAATAGTCATCACCAGTCTAAAGCTCTTTACCTCGCCTCTCACAGTAGAATAATAGTCATCACCAGTCTAAAGCTCTTTACCTCACCTCTCACAGTAGAATAATAGTCATCATCAGTCTAAAGCTCTTTACCTCGCCTCTCACAGTAGAATAATAGTCATCACCAGTCTAAAGCTCTTTACCTCGCCTCTCACAGTAGAATAATAGTCATCACAAGTCTAAAGCTCTTTACCTCACCTCTCAGAGTAGAATAATAGTCATCATCAGTCTAAAGCTCTTTACCTCGCCTCTCACAGTAGAATAATAGTCATCATCAGTCTAAAGCTCTTTACCTCACCTCTCACAGTAGAATAATAGTCATCATCAGTCTAAAGCTCTTTACCTCGCCTCTCACAGTAGAATAATAGTCATCATCAGTCTAAAGCTCTTTACCCTCGCCTCTCACAGTAGAATAATAGTCATCATCAGTCTAAAGCTCTTTACCTTCGCCTCTCACAGTAGAATAATAGTCATCACCAGTCTAAAGCTCTTTACCTCTCACAGTATAATAATAGTCATCACCAGTCTAAAGCTCTTTACCTCTCACAGTAGAATAATAGTCATCACCAGTCTAAAGCTCTTTACCTTCGCCTCCACAGTAGAATAATAGTCATCATCAGTCTAAAGCTCTTTACCTCACCTCTCACAGTAGAATAATAGTCATCACCAGTCTAAAGCTCTTTACCTCACCTCTCACAGTAGAATAATAGTCATCATCAGTCTAAAGCTCTTTACCTCGCCTCTCACAGTAGAATAATAGTCATCATCAGTCTAAAGCTCTTTACCTCACCTCTCACAGTAGAATAATAGTCATCATCAGTCTAAAGCTCTTCACCTCGCCTCTCACAGTAGAATAATAGTCATCACCAGTCTAAAGCTCTTTACCTCTCACAGTAGAATAATAGTCATCATCAGTCTAAAGCTTTTTACCTCAACTCTCACAGTAGAATAATAGTCATCACCAGTCTGAAGCTCTTTACCTCTCACAGTAGAATAATAGTCATCACCAGTCTAAAGCTCTTTACCTCACCTCTCACAGTAGAATAATAGTCATCACCAGTCTAAAGCTCTTTACCTCTCACAGTAGAATAATAGTCATCACCAGTCTAAAGCTCTTCACCTCACCTCTCACAGTAGAATAATAGTCATCATCAGTCTAAAGCTCTTCACCTCACCTCTCACAGTAGAATAATAGTCATCATCAGTCTAAAGCTCTGTACCTTCGCCTCTCACAGTAGAATAATAGTCATCATCAGTCTAAAGCTCTTTACCTCACCTCTCACAGTAGAATAATAGTCCTCATCAGTCTAAAGCTCTTTACCTCTCACAGTAGAATAATAGTCATAATCAGTCTAAAGCTCTTTACCTCACCTCTCACAGTAGAATAATAGTCATCACCAGTCTAAAGCTCTTTACCTCTCACAGTAGAATAATAGTCCTCATCAGTCTAAAGCTCTTTACCTCTCACAGTAGAATAATAGTCATCACCAGTCTAAATCTCTTTACCTCTCACAGTAGAATAATAGTCATCACCAGTCTAAAGCTCTTTACCTCTCACAGTAGAATAATAGTCATCACCAGTCTAAAGCTCTTTACCTCACCTCTCACAGAAGAATAATAGTCATCACCAGTCTAAAGCTCTTTACCTTCGCCTCTCACAGTAGAATTATAGTCATCATCAGTCTAAAGCTCTTTACCTTCGCCTCTCACAGTAGAATAATAGTCATCACCAGTCTAAAGCTCTTTACCTCACCTGTCACAGTAGAATAATAGTCATCACCAGTCTAAAGCTCTTTACCTTCGCCTCTCACAGTAGAATAATAGTCATCATCAGTCTAAAGCTCTTTACCTTCGCCTCTCACAGTAGAATAATAGTCATCACCAGTCTAAAGCTCTTTACCTCACCTCTCACAGTAGAATAATAGTCATCATCAGTCTAAAGCTCTTTACCTCGCCTCTCACAGTAGAATAATAGTCATCACCAGGCTAAAGCTCTTTACCTCTCACAGTAGAATAATAGTCATCACCAGTCTAAAGCTCTTTACCTCACCTCTCACAGTAGAATAATAGTCATCACCAGTCTAAAACTCTTTACCTCGCCTCTCACAGTAGAATAATAGTCATCACCAGTCTAAAGCTCTTTACCTCACCTCTCACAGTAGAATAATAGTCATCACCAGTCTAAAGCTCTTTACCTCTCACAGTAGAATAATAGTCATCACCAGTCTAAAGCTCTTCACCTCACCTCTCACAGTAGAATAATAGTCATCATCAGTCTAAAGCTTTTCACCTCACCTCTCACAGTAGAATAATAGTCATCATCAGTCTAAAGCTCTGTACCTTCGCCTCTCACAGTAGAATAATAGTCATCATCAGTCTAAAGCTCTTTACCTCTCACAGTAGAATAATAGTCATCACCAGTCTAAAGCTCTTTACCTCACCTCTCACAGTAGAATAATAGTCATCACCAGTCTAAAGCTCTTTACCTTCGCCTCTCACAGTAGAATAATAGTCATCATCAGTCTAAAGCTCTTTACCTTCGCCTCTCACAGTAGAATAATAGTCATCACCAGTCTAAAGCTCTTTACCTCACCTGTCACAGTAGAATAATAGTAATCACCAGTCTAAAGCTCTTTACCTCACCTCTCACAGTAGAATAATAGTCATCATCAGTCTAAAGCTCTTTACCTCGCCTCTCACAGTAGAATAATAGTCATCATCAGTCTAAAGCTCTTTACCTCACCTCTCACAGTAGAATAATAGTCATCATCAGTCTAAAGCTCTTTACCTCACCTCTCACAGTAGAATAATAGTCATCATCAGTCTAAAGCTCTTTACCTCGCCTCTCACAGTAGAATAATAGTCATCATCAGTCTAAAGCTCTTTACCTCGCCTCTCACAGTAGAATAATAGTCATCATCAGTCTAAAGCTCTTTACCTCGCCTCTCACAGTAGAATAATAGTCATCATCAGTCTAAAGCTCTTTACCTCACCTCTCACAGTAGAATAATAGTCATCACCAGTCTAAAGCTCTTTACCTCACCTCTCACAGTAGAATAATAGTCATCATCAGTCTAAAGCTCTTTACCTTTGCCTCTCACAGTAGAATAATAGTCATCATCAGTCTAAAGCTCTTTACCTCACCTCTCACAGTAGAATAATAGTCATCATCAGTCTAAAGCTCTTTACCTCTCACAGTAGAATAATAGTCATCATCAGTCTAAAGCTCTTTACCTCACCTCTCACAGTAGAATAATAGTCATCATCAGTCTAAAGCTCTTTACCTCTCACAGTAGAATAATAGTCATCATCAGTCTAAAGCTCTTTACCTCACCTCTCACAGTAGAATAATAGTCATCATCAGTCTAAAGCTCTTTACCTCGCCTCTCACAGTAGGATAATAGTCATCACCAGTCTAAAGCTCTTTACCTCTCACAGTAGAATAATAGTCATCATCAGTCTAAAGCTCTTTACCTCACCTCTCACAGTAGAATAATAGTCATCATCAGTCTAAAGCTCTTTACCTTCGCCTCTCACAGTAGAATAATAGTCATCATCAGTCTAAAGCTCTTTACCTCACCTCTCACAGTAGAATAATAGTCATCACCAGTCTAAAGCTCTTTACCTTCGCCTCTCACAGTAGAATAATAGTCATCATCAGTCTAAAGCTCTTTACCTCACCTCTCACAGTAGAATAATAGTCATCATCAGTCTAAAGCTGTTTACCTCACCTCTCACAGTAGAATAATAGTCATCACCAGTCTAAAGCTCTTTACCTCACCTCTCACAGTAGAATAATAGTCATCATCAGTCTAAAGCTCTTTACCTCGCCTCTCACAGTAGAATAATAGTCATCACCAGTCTAAAGCTCTTTACCTTCGCCTCTCACAGTAGAATAATAGTCATCACCAGTCTAAAGCTCTTTACCTCACCTCTCACAGTAGAATAATAGTCATCATCAGTCTAAAGCTCTTTACCTTCGCCTCTCACAGTAGAATAATAGTCATCATCAGTCTAAAGCTCTTTACCTCACCTCTCACAGTAGAATAATAGTCATCATCAGTCTAAAGCTCTTTACCTTCACCTCTCACAGTAGAATAATAGTCATCACCAGTCTAAAGCTCTTTACCTTCGCCTCTCACAGTAGAATAATAGTCATCACCAGTCTGAAGCTCTTTACCTTTACCTCTCACAGTAGAATAATAGTCATCATCAGTCTAAAGCTCTTTACCTCACCTCTCACAGTAGAATAATAGTCATCACCAGTCTAAAGCTCTTTACCTCTCACAGTAGAATAATAGTCATCACCAGTCTAAAGCTCTTTACCTCTCACAGTAGAATAATAGTCATCATCAGTCTAAAGCTCTTCACCTCTCACAGTAGAATAATAGTCATCATCAGTCTAAAGCTCTTTACCTCACCTCTCACAGTAGAATAATAGTCATCATCAGTCTAAAGCTCTTTACCTCACCTCTCACAGTAGAATAATAGTCATCATCAGTCTAAAGCTCTTTACCTCACCTCTCACAGTAGAATAATAGTCATCATCAGTCTAAAGCTCTTTACCTCTCACAGTATAATAATAGTCATCACCAGTCTAAAGCTCTTTACCTCACCTCTCACAGTAGAATAATAGTCATCACCAGTCTAAAGCTCTTTACCTCTCACAGTAGAATAATAGTCATCACCAGTCTAAAGCTCTTTACCTCACCTCTCACAGTAGAATAATAGTCATCATCAGTCTAAAGCTCTTTACCTCACCTCTCATAGTAGAATAATAGTCATCATCAGTCTAAAGCTCTTTACCTCACCTCTCACAGTAGAATAATAGTCATCATCAGTCTAAAGCTCTTTACCTCTCACAGTAGAATAATAGTCATCACCAGTCTAAAGCTCTTTACCTCGCCTCTCACAGTAGAATAATAGTCATCACCAGTCTAAATCTCTTTACCTCACCTCTCACAGTAGAATAATAGTCATCATCAGTCTAAAGCTCTTTACCTCGCCTCTCACAGTAGAATAATAGTCATCACCAGTCTAAAGCTCTTTACCTCGCCTCTCACAGTAGAATAATAGTCATCACAAGTCTAAAGCTCTTTACCTCACCTCTCAGAGTAGAATAATAGTCATCATCAGTCTAAAGCTCTTTACCTCGCCTCTCACAGTAGAATAATAGTCATCATCAGTCTAAAGCTCTTTACCTCACCTCTCACAGTAGAATAATAGTCATCATCAGTCTAAAGCTCTTTACCTCGCCTCTCACAGTAGAATAATAGTCATCATCAGTCTAAAGCTCTTTACCCTCGCCTCTCACAGTAGAATAATAGTCATCATCAGTCTAAAGCTCTTTACCTTCGCCTCTCACAGTAGAATAATAGTCATCACCAGTCTAAAGCTCTTTACCTCTCACAGTATAATAATAGTCATCACCAGTCTAAAGCTCTTTACCTCTCACAGTAGAATAATAGTCATCACCAGTCTAAAGCTCTTTACCTTCGCCTCCACAGTAGAATAATAGTCATCATCAGTCTAAAGCTCTTTACCTCACCTCTCACAGTAGAATAATAGTCATCACCAGTCTAAAGCTCTTTACCTCACCTCTCACAGTAGAATAATAGTCATCATCAGTCTAAAGCTCTTTACCTCGCCTCTCACAGTAGAATAATAGTCATCATCAGTCTAAAGCTCTTTACCTCACCTCTCACAGTAGAATAATAGTCATCATCAGTCTAAAGCTCTTCACCTCGCCTCTCACAGTAGAATAATAGTCATCACCAGTCTAAAGCTCTTTACCTCTCACAGTAGAATAATAGTCATCACCAGTCTAAAGCTCTTTACCTCACCTCTCACAGTAGAATAATAGTCATCACCAGTCTGAAGCTCTTTACCTCTCACAGTAGAATAATAGTCATCACCAGTCTAAAGCTCTTTACCTCTCACAGTAGAATAATAGTCATCATCAGTCTAAAGCTCTTTACCTCTCACAGTATAATAATAGTCATCACCAGTCTAAAGCTCTTTACCTCTCACAGTAGAATAATAGTCATCACCAGTCTAAAGCTCTTTACCTCTCACAGTAGAATAATAGTCCTCATCAGTCTAAAGCTCTTTACCTCTCACAGTAGAATAATAGTCATCACCAGTCTAAATCTCTTTACCTCTCACAGTAGAATAATAGTCATCACCAGTCTAAAGCTCTTTACCTCTCACAGTATAATAATAGTCATCACCAGTCTAAAGCTCTTTACCTCTCACAGTAGAATAATAGTCATCACCAGTCTAAAGCTCTTTACCTTCGCCTCCACAGTAGAATAATAGTCATCATCAGTCTAAAGCTCTTTACCTCACCTCTCACAGTAGAATAATAGTCATCACCAGTCTAAAGCTCTTTACCTCACCTCTCACAGTAGAATAATAGTCATCATCAGTCTAAAGCTCTTTACCTCGCCTCTCACAGTAGAATAATAGTCATCATCAGTCTAAAGCTCTTTACCTCACCTCTCACAGTAGAATAATAGTCATCATCAGTCTAAAGCTCTTCACCTCGCCTCTCACAGTAGAATAATAGTCATCACCAGTCTAAAGCTCTTTACCTCTCACAGTAGAATAATAGTCATCACCAGTCTAAAGCTCTTTACCTCACCTCTCACAGTAGAATAATAGTCATCACCAGTCTGAAGCTCTTTACCTCTCACAGTAGAATAATAGTCATCACCAGTCTAAAGCTCTTTACCTCACCTCTCACAGTAGAATAATAGTCATCACCAGTCTAAAGCTCTTTACCTCTCACAGTAGAATAATAGTCATCACCAGTCTAAAGCTCTTCACCTCACCTCTCACAGTAGAATAATAGTCATCATCAGTCTAAAGCTCTTCACCTCACCTCTCACAGTAGAATAATAGTCATCATCAGTCTAAAGCTCTGTACCTTCGCCTCTCACAGTAGAATAATAGTCATCATCAGTCTAAAGCTCTTTACCTCACCTCTCACAGTAGAATAATAGTCCTCATCAGTCTAAAGCTCTTTACCTCTCACAGTAGAATAATAGTCATAATCAGTCTAAAGCTCTTTACCTCACCTCTCACAGTAGAATAATAGTCATCACCAGTCTAAAGCTCTTTACCTCTCACAGTAGAATAACAGTCATCACCAGTCTAAAGCTCTTTACCTCTCACAGTAGAATAATAGTCATCATCAGTCTAAAGCTCTTTACCTCTCACAGTATAATAATAGTCATCACCAGTCTAAAGCTCTTTACCTCTCACAGTAGAATAATAGTCATCACCAGTCTAAAGCTCTTTACCTCTCACAGTAGAATAATAGTCCTCATCAGTCTAAAGCTCTTTACCTCTCACAGTAGAATAATAGTCATCACCAGTCTAAATCTCTTTACCTCTCACAGTAGAATAATAGTCATCACCAGTCTAAAGCTCTTTACCTCTCACAGTAGAATAATAGTCATCACCAGTCTAAAGCTCTTTACCTCACCTCTCACAGAAGAATAATAGTCATCACCAGTCTAAAGCTCTTTACCTTCGCCTCTCACAGTAGAATTATAGTCATCATCAGTCTAAAGCTCTTTACCTTCGCCTCTCACAGTAGAATTACATTTACATTTACATTTTAGTCATTTAGCAGACGCTCTTATCCAGAGCGACTTACAGTTAGTGAGTGCATACCTTGTTTTTATTTTTTGTTTTTTTTTATTTTTCATACTGGCCCCCCGTGGGAATCGAACCCACAACCCTGGCGTTGCAAACGCCATGCTCTACCAACTGAGCTACATCCCTGCTGGCCATTCCCTCCCCTAGACAACGCTGGGCCAATTGTGCGCCGCCCCATGGGTCTCCCGGTCACAGCCAGCTACGACAGAGCCTGGAGAATAATAGTCATCACCAGTCTAAAGCTCTTTACCTCACCTGTCACAGTAGAATAATAGTCATCACCAGTCTAAAGCTCTTTACCTTCGCCTCTCACAGTAGAATAATAGTCATCATCAGTCTAAAGCTCTTTACCTTCGCCTCTCACAGTAGAATAATAGTCATCACCAGTCTAAAGCTCTTTACCTCACCTCTCACAGTAGAATAATAGTCATCATCAGTCTAAAGCTCTTTACCTCGCCTCTCACAGTAGAATAATAGTCATCACCAGGCTAAAGCTCTTTACCTCTCACAGTAGAATAATAGTCATCACCAGTCTAAAGCTCTTTACCTCACCTCTCACAGTAGAATAATAGTCATCACCAGTCTAAAACTCTTTACCTCGCCTCTCACAGTAGAATAATAGTCATCACCAGTCTAAAGCTCTTTACCTCACCTCTCACAGTAGAATAATAGTCATCACCAGTCTAAAGCTCTTTACCTCTCACAGTAGAATAATAGTCATCACCAGTCTAAAGCTCTTCACCTCACCTCTCACAGTAGAATAATAGTCATCATCAGTCTAAAGCTTTTCACCTCACCTCTCACAGTAGAATAATAGTCATCATCAGTCTAAAGCTCTGTACCTTCGCCTCTCACAGTAGAATAATAGTCATCATCAGTCTAAAGCTCTTTACCTCTCACAGTAGAATAATAGTCATCACCAGTCTAAAGCTCTTTACCTCACCTCTCACAGTAGAATAATAGTCATCACCAGTCTAAAGCTCTTTACCTTCGCCTCTCACAGTAGAATAATAGTCATCATCAGTCTAAAGCTCTTTACCTTCGCCTCTCACAGTAGAATAATAGTCATCACCAGTCTAAAGCTCTTTACCTCACCTGTCACAGTAGAATAATAGTCATCACCAGTCTAAAGCTCTTTACCTTCGCCTCTCACAGTAGAATAATAGTCATCATCAGTCTAAAAGCTCTTTACCTTCGCCTCTCACAGTAGAATAATAGTCATCACCAGTCTAAAGCTCTTTACCTCACCTCTCACAGTAGAATAATAGTCATCATCAGTCTAAAGCTCTTTACCTCGCCTCTCACAGTAGAATAATAGTCATCACCAGTCTAAAGCTCTTTACCTCTCACAGTAGAATAATAGTCATCACCAGTCTAAAGCTCTTTACCTCACCTCTCACAGTAGAATAATAGTCATCACCAGTCTGAAGCTCTTTACCTCTCACAGTAGAATAATAGTCATCACCAGTCTAAAGCTCTTTACCTCACCTCTCACAGTAGAATAATAGTCATCACCAGTCTAAAGCTCTTTACCTCTCACAGTAGAATAATAGTCATCACCAGTCTAAAGCTCTTCACCTCACCTCTCACAGTAGAATAATAGTCATCATCAGTCTAAAGCTTTTCACCTCACCTCTCACAGTAGAATAATAGTCATCACCAGTCTAAAGCTCTTTACCTCACCTCTCACAGTAGAATAATAGTCATCACCAGTCTAAAGCGCTTTACCTCTCACAGTAGAATAATAGTCATCACCAGTCTAAAGCTCTTCACCTCACCTCTCACAGTAGAATAATAGTCATCATCAGTCTAAAGCTTTTCACCTCACCTCTCACAGTAGAATAATAGTCATCACCAGTCTGAAGCTCTTTACCTCTCACAGTAGAATAATAGTCATCACCAGTCTAAAGCTCTTTACCTCACCTCTCACAGTAGAATAATAGTCATCACCAGTCTAAAGCTCTTTACCTCTCACAGTAGAATAATAGTCATCACCAGTCTAAAGCTCTTCACCTCACCTCTCACAGTAGAATAATAGTCATCATCAGTCTAAAGCTCTTCACCTCACCTCTCACAGTAGAATAATAGTCATCATCAGTCTAAAGCTCTGTACCTTCGCCTCTCACAGTAGAATAATAGTCATCATCAGTCTAAAGCTCTTTACCTCACCTCTCACAGTAGAATAATAGTCATCACCAGTCTAAAGCTCTTTACCTCTCACAGTAGAATAATAGTCATCACCAGTCTAAAGCTCTTCACCTCACCTCTCACAGTAGAATAATAGTCATCATCAGTCTAAAGCTTTTCACCTCACCTCTCACAGTAGAATAATAGTCATCATCAGTCTAAAGCTCTGTACCTTCGCCTCTCACAGTAGAATAATAGTCATCATCAGTCTAAAGCTCTTTACCTCTCACAGTAGAATAATAGTCATCACCAGTCTAAAGCTCTTTACCTCACCTCTCACAGTAGAATAATAGTCATCACCAGTCTAAAGCTCTTTACCTTCGCCTCTCACAGTAGAATAATAGTCATCATCAGTCTAAAGCTCTTTACCTTCGCCTCTCACAGTAGAATAATAGTCATCACCAGTCTAAAGCTCTTTACCTCACCTGTCACAGTAGAATAATAGTCATCACCAGTCTAAAGCTCTTTACCTTCGCCTCTCACAGTAAAATAATAGTCATCATCAGTCTAAAGCTCTTTACCTTCGCCTCTCACAGTAGAATAATAGTCATCACCAGTCTAAAGCTCTTTACCTCACCTCTCACAGTAGAATAATAGTCATCATCAGTCTAAAGCTCTTTACCTCGCCTCTCACAGTAGAATAATAGTCATCACCAGTCTAAAGCTCTTTACCTCTCACAGTAGAATAATAGTCATCACCAGTCTAAAGCTCTTTACCTCACCTCTCACAGTAGAATAATAGTCATCACCAGTCTGAAGCTCTTTACCTCTCACAGTAGAATAATAGTCATCACCAGTCTAAAGCTCTTTACCTCACCTCTCACAGTATAATAATAGTCATCACCAGTCTAAAGCTCTTTACCTCTCACAGTAGAATAATAGTCATCACCAGTCTAAAGCTCTTCACCTCACCTCTCACAGTAGAATAATAGTCATCATCAGTCTAAAGCTTTTCACCTCACCTCTCACAGTAGAATAATAGTCATCACCAGTCTAAAGCTCTTTACCTCACCTCTCACAGTAGAATAATAGTCATCACCAGTCTAAAGCTCTTTACCTCTCACAGTAGAATAGTAGTCATCACCAGTCTAAAGCTCTTCACCTCACCTCTCACAGTAGAATAATAGTCATCATCAGTCTAAAGCTTTTCACCTCACCTCTCACAGTAGAATAATAGTCATCACCAGTCTGAAGCTCTTTACCTCTCACAGTAGAATAATAGTCATCACCAGTCTAAAGCTCTTTACCTCACCTCTCACAGTAGAATAATAGTCATCACCAGTCTAAAGCTCTTTACCTCTCACAGTAGAATAATAGTCATCACCAGTCTAAAGCTCTTCACCTCACCTCTCACAGTAGAATAATAGTCATCATCAGTCTAAAGCTCTTCACCTCACCTCTCACAGTAGAATAATAGTCATCATCAGTCTAAAGCTCTGTACCTTCGCCTCTCACAGTAGAATAATAGTCATCATCAGTCTAAAGCTCTTTACCTCACCTCTCACAGTAGAATAATAGTCATCACCAGTCTAAAGCTCTTTACCTCTCACAGTAGAATAATAGTCATAATCAGTCTAAAGCTCTTTACCTCACCTCTCACAGTAGAATAATAGTCATCACCAGTCTAAAGCTCTTTACCTCTCACAGTAGAATAACAGTCATCACCAGTCTAAAGCTCTTTACCTCTCACAGTAGAATAATAGTCATCATCAGTCTAAAGCTCTTTACCTCTCACAGTATAATAATAGTCATCACCAGTCTAAAGCTCTTTACCTCTCACAGTAGAATAATAGTCATCACCAGTCTAAAGCTCTTTACCTCTCACAGTAGAATAATAGTCATCATCAGTCTAAAGCTCTTTACCTCTCACAGTAGAATAATAGTCATCACCAGTCTAAATATCTTTACCTCTCACAGTAGAATAATAGTCATCACCAGTCTAAAGCTCTTTACCTCTCACAGTAGAATAATAGTCATCACCAGTCTAAAGCTCTTTACCTCACCTCTCACAGAAGAATAATAGTCATCACCAGTCTAAAGCTCTTTACCTTCGCCTCTCACAGTATAATTATAGTCATCATCAGTCTAAAGCTCTTTACCTTCGCCTCTCACAGTAGAATAATAGTCATCACCAGTCTAAAGCTCTTTACCTCACCTGTCACAGTAGAATAATAGTCATCACCAGTCTAAAGCTCTTTACCTTCGCCTCTCACAGTAGAATAATAGTCATCATCAGTCTAAAGCTCTTTACCTTCGCCTCTCACAGTAGAATAATAGTCATCACCAGTCTAAAGCTCTTTACCTCACCTCTCACAGTAGAATAATAGTCATCATCAGTCTAAAGCTCTTTACCTCGCCTCTCACAGTAGAATAATAGTCATCACCAGGCTAAAGCTCTTTACCTCTCACAGTAGAATAATAGTCATCACCAGTCTAAAGCTCTTTACCTCACCTCTCACAGTAGAATAATAGTCATCACCAGTCTAAAGCTCTTTACCTCACCTCTCACAGTAGAATAATAGTCATCACCAGTCTAAAGCTCTTTACCTCTCACAGTAGAATAATAGTCATCACCAGTCTAAAGCTCTGTACCTTCGCCTCTCACAGTAGAATAATAGTCATCATCAGTCTAAAGCTCTTTACCTCTCACAGTAGAATAATAGTCATCACCAGTCTAAAGCTCTTTACCTCACCTCTCACAGTAGAATAATAGTCATCACCAGTCTAAAGCTCTTTACCTTCGCCTCTCACAGTAGAATAATAGTCATCATCAGTCTAAAGCTCTTTACCTTCGCCTCTCACAGTAGAATAATAGTCATCACCAGTCTAAAGCTCTTTACCTCACCTCTCACAGTAGAATAATAGTCATCACCAGTCTAAAGCTCTTTACCTCACCTGTCACAGTAGAATAATAGTCATCACCAGTCTAAAGCTCTTTACCTTCGCCTCTCACAGTAGAATAATAGTCATCATCAGTCTAAAGCTCTTTACCTTCGCCTCTCACAGTAGAATAATAGTCATCACCAGTCTAAAGCTCTTTACCTCACCTCTCACAGTAGAATAATAGTCATCATCAGTCTAAAGCTCTTTACCTCGCCTCTCACAGTAGAATAATAGTCATCACCAGTCTAAAGCTCTTTACCTCTCACAGTAGAATAATAGTCATCACCAGTCTAAAGCTCTTTACCTCACCTCTCACAGTAGAATAATAGTCATCACCAGTCTGAAGCTCTTTACCTCTCACAGTAGAATAATAGTCATCACCAGTCTAAAGCTCTTTACCTCTCACAGTAGAATAATAGTCATCACCAGTCTAAAGCTCTTCACCTCACCTCTCACAGTAGAATAATAGTCATCATCAGTCTAAAGCTTTTCACCTCACCTCTCACAGTAGAATAATAGTCATCATCAGTCTAAAGCTCTGTACCTTCGCCTCTCACAGTAGAATAATAGTCATCATCAGTCTAAAGCTCTTTACCTCACCTCTCACAGTAGAATAATAGTCATCACCAGTCTAAAGCTCTTTACCTCACCTCTCACAGTAGAATAATAGTCATCACCAGTCTAAAGCTCTTTACCTCTCACAGTAGAATAATAGTCATCATCAGTCTAAAGCTCTTTACCTCACCTCTCACCGTAGAATAATAGTCATCACCAGTCTAAAGCTCTTTACCTCTCACAGTAGAATAACAGTCATCACCAGTCTAAAGCTCTTTACCTCTCACAGTAGAATAATAGTCATCATCAGTCTAAAGCTCTTTACCTCTCACAGTAGAATAATAGTCATCACCAGTCTAAAGCTCTTTACCTCTCACAGTAGAATAATAGTCATCACCAGTCTAAAGCTCTTTACCTCTCACAGTAGAATAATAGTCATCATCAGTCTAAAGCTCTTTACCTCTCACAGTAGAATAATAGTCATCACCAGTCTAAATCTCTTTACCTCTCACAGTAGAATAATAGTAATCACCAGTCTAAAGCTCTTTACCTCTCACAGTAGAATAATAGTCATCACCAGTCTAAAGCTCTTTACCTCACCTCTCACAGTAGAATAATAGTCATCACCAGTCTAAAGCTCTTTACCTTCGCCTCTCACAGTAGAATAATAGTCATCATCATTCTAAAGCTCTTTACCTTCGCCTCTCACAGTAGAATAATAGTCATCACCAGTCTAAAGCTCTTTACCTCACCTGTCACAGTAGAATAATAGTCATCACCAGTCTAAAGCTCTTTACCTTCGCCTCTCACAGTAGAATAATAGTCATCATCAGTCTAAAGCTCTTTACCTTCGCCTCTCACAGTAGAATAATAGTCATCACCAGTCTAAAGCTCTTTACCTCACCTCTCACAGTAGAATAATAGTCATCACCAGTCTAAAGGTCTTTACCTCACCTCTCACAGTAGAATAATAGTCATCACCAGTCTAAAGCTCTTTACCTCGCCTCTCACAGTAGAATAATAGTCATCACCAGTCTAAAGCTCTTTACCTCTCACAGTAGAATAATAGTCATCATCAGTCTAAAGCTCTTTACCTCTCACAGTAGAATAATAGTCATCATCAGTCTAAAGCTCTTTACCTCACCTCTCACAGTAGAATAATAGTCATCACCAGTCTAAAGCTCTTTACCTCGCCTCTCACAGTAGAATAATAGTCATCACCAGTCTAAAGCTCTTTACCTTCGCCTCTCACAGTAGAATAATAGTCATCACCAGTCTAAAGCTCTTTACCTCACCTCTCACAGTAGAATAATAGTCATCACCAGTCTAAAGCTCTTTACCTCGCCTCTCACAGTAGAATAATAGTCATTATCAGTCTAAAGCTCTTTACCTCACCTCTCACAGTAGAATAATAGTCATCATCAGTCTAAAGCTCTTTACCTCACCTCTCACAGTAGAATAATAGTCATCATCAGTCTAAAGCTCTTTACCTCTCACAGTAGAATAATAGTCATCATCAGTCTAAAGCTCTTTACCTCACCTCTCAAAGTAGAATAATAGTCATCATCAGTCTAAAGCTCTTTACCTTCGCCTCTCACAGTAGAATAATAGTCATCATCAGTCTAAAGCTCTTTACCTTCGCCTCTCACAGTAGAATAATAGTCATCATCAGTCTAAAGCTCTTTACCTTCGCCTCTCACAGTAGAATAATAGTCATCATCAGTCTAAAGCTCTTTACCTTCGCCTCTCACAGTAGAATAATAGTCATCATCAGTCTAAAGCTCTTTACCTTCGCCTCTCACAGTAGAATAATAGTCATCACCAGTCTAAAGCTCTTTACCTCACCTCTCACAGTAGAATAATAGTCATCACCAGTCTAAAGCTCTTTACCTCGCCTCTCACAGTAGAATAATAGTCATTATCAGTCTAAAGCTCTTTACCTCACCTCTCACAGTAGAATAATAGTCATCACCAGTCTAAAGCTCTTTACCTCACCTCTCACAGTAGAATAATAGTCATTATCAGTCTAAAGCTCTTTACCTCACCTCTCACAGTAGAATAATAATCATCATCAGTCTAAAGCTCTTTACCTCACCTCTCACAGTAGAATAATAGTCATCATCAGTCTAAAGCTCTTTACCTCTCACAGTATAATAATAGTCATCATCAGTCTAAAGCACTTTACCTCGCCTCTCACAGTAGAATAATAGTCATCATCAGTCTAAAGCTCTTTACCTTCGCCTCTCACAGTAGAATAATAGTCATCACCAGTCTAAAGCTCTTTACCTCACCTCTCACAGTAGAATAATAGTCATCACCAGTCTAAAGCTCTTTACCTCGCCTCTCACAGTAGAATAATAGTCATCATCAGTCTAAAGCTCTTTACCTCACCTCTCACAGTAGAATAATAGTCATCACCAGTCTAAAGCTCTTTACCTTCGCCTCTCACAGTAGAATAATAGTCATCACCAGTCTAAAGCTCTTTACCTCTCACAGTAGAATAATAGTCATCATCAGTCTAAAGCTCTTTACCTCTCACAGTAGAATAATAGTCATCATCAGTCTAAAGCTCTTTACCTCTCACAGTAGAATAATAGTCATCATCAGTCTAAAGCTCTTTACCTCTCACAGTAGAATAATAGTCATCATCAGTCTAAAGCTCTTTACCTCTCACAGTAGAATAATAGTCATCATCAGTCTAAAGCTCTTTACCTCTCACAGTAGAATAATAGTCATCATCAGTCTAAAGCTCTTTACCTCTCACAGTAGAATAATAGTCATCATCAGTCTAAAGCTCTTTACCTCTCACAGTAGAATAATAGTCATCACCAGTCTAAAGCTCTTTACCTCTCCTCTCACAGTAGAATAATAGTCATCATCAGTCTAAAGCTCTTTACCTCACCATTCACAGTAGAATAATAGTCATCATCAGTCTAAAGCTCTTTACCTCGCCTCTCACAGTAGAATAATAGTCATCATCAGTCTAAAGCTCTTTACCTCACCTCTCACAGTAGAATAATAGTCATCATCAGTCTAAAGCTCTTTACCTTCGCCTCTCACAGTAGAATAATAGTCATCATCAGTCTAAAGCTCTTTACCTCGCCTCTCACAGTAGAATAATAGTCATCATCAGTCTAAAGCTCTTTACCTTCGCCTCTCACAGTAGAATAATAGTCATCATCAGTCTAAAGCTCTTTACCTTCGCCTCTCACAGTAGAATAATAGTCATCATCAGTCTAAAGCTCTTTACCTCACCTCTCACAGTAGAATAATAGTCATCATCAGTCTAAAGCTCTTTACCTCACCTCTCACAGTAGAATAATAGTCATCACCAGTCTAAAGCTCTTTACCTTCACCTCTCACAGTAGAATAATAGTCATCATCAGTCTAAAGCTCTTTACCTCACCTCTCACAGTAGAATAATAGTCATCATCAGTCTAAAGCTCTTTACCTCACCTCTCACAGTAGAATAATAGTCATCATCAGTCTAAAGCTCTTTACCTTCGCCTCTCACAGTAGAATAATAGTCATCATCAGTCTAAAGCTCTTTACCTCACCTCTCACAGTAGAATAATAGTCATCACCAGTCTAAAGCTCTTTACCTTCGCCTCTCACAGTAGAATAATAGTCATCATCAGTCTAAAGCTCTTTACCTCACCTCTCACAGTAGAATAATAGTCATCACCAGTCTAAAGCTCTTTACCTCACCTCTCACAGTAGAATAATAGTCATCATCAGTCTAAAGCTCTTTACCTCTCACAGTAGAATAATAGTCATCACCAGTCTAAAGCTCTTTACCTCACCTCTCACAGTAGAATAATAGTCATCACCAGTCTAAAGCTCTTTACCTTCGCCTCTCACAGTAGAATAATAGTCATCATCAGTCTAAAGCTCTTTACCTCACCTCTCACAGTAGAATAATAGTCATCACCAGTCTAAAGCTCTTTACCTCACCTCTCACAGTAGAATAATAGTCATCATCAGTCTAAAGCTCTTTACCTCTCACAGTAGAATAATAGTCATCACCAGTCTAAAGCTCTTTACCTCACCTCTCACAGTAGAATAATAGTCATCACCAGTCTAAAGCTCTTTACCTTCGCCTCTCACAGTAGAATAATAGTCATCATCAGTCTAAAGCTCTTTACCTCACCTCTCACAGTACAATAATAGTCATCATCAGTCTAAAGCTCTTTACCTTCGCCTCTCACAGTAGAATAATAGTCATCATCAGTCTAAAGCTCTTTACCTCACCTCTCACAGTAGAATAATAGTCATCATCAGTCTAAAGCTCTTTACCTCACCCCTCACAGTAGAATAATAGTCATCATCAGTCTAAAGCTCTTTACCTTCGCCTCTCACAGTAGAATAATAGTCATCATCAGTCTAAAGCTCTTTACCTTCGCCTCTCACAGTAGAATAATAGTCATCATCAGTCTAAAGCTCTTTACCTCACCTCTCACAGTAGAATAATAGTCATCATCAGTCTAAAGCTCTTTACCTTCGCCTCTCACAGTCTGGAATATTTCCAATCTTCAGATTCATGTAATATATTTGTTGTTAGTTCATTTGGCTTTCATTGTTGACGTGTTTTGTCTTTGGCCCAGTTACGTTTTAATGTGTGTGTTAGATAATCCATATGGGATGTCTGTTCAAACCAGCTAAACCTGTAATCATCAGTTAAGAGTTTTACTTTTAATGGCCCAGTGCAGTCAAAAGCGTGATTTCCCCAGGGTTCATATATATTTCCACACGGAGGTTGGAATAATACTGTGAAAATGGTGTAAATGATGATAATGCCTTTTTTAGTGTAAGAGCTGTTTTGAAAACCCCGCCTGAAATTTCAACCTGTTTTTGGTGGGATGGGGAGTTTTGGGCTTGCCTGGTGACGTCACCAGGCGGTAAATTAGTTAATAGACCAATAAGAAAGAGAGGTTCCAAACCTCTCTGCCAATAACAGCTAGTTTTCAGTTTTCCCCTCCCCCCACTCAGACCACTCCCAGACAGTCCTAGCTAAATTCTTGCTTGAGAAATTGCTATTTTCTAATAAGTAATTTTTTGCTTCTTATTGGACCATTTTAAAATGTAAAACAATCACAGTGAGGTACTTAATCGTTCCCCAGAAGTGATTTGATATTGAGATAAAAATTGGCTGCATTGGCCCTTTAAAAGGTTTCCTCTGAAAACCACAGTCTGTAATACTCCCAGTCATTTTAGATTCATGTAATTTTATCCCTGATTTGGCTCCATTGGTGACATGTTTCTCTTTGACCCACTCTTTGATCTTCCAGAGTGTGTCTTTACACATACAGGTGCTGTGAAAAAGTATTTGCCCCCTTTCTAATTTTCTCTACTTTTGCATATTTGTGATACTGAATGTTATCAGATCTTCAACCAAAACCTAATATTAGATAAAAGGGAACATAAGTGAACAAATAACACAACAATTACATATTTATTTCATAAACAAAGTTATGCAACACCCAATTCCCCTGTGTGAAAAAGGAATTGCCCCCTTACACTCAATAACTGGTTGTGCCACCTTTAGCTGCAATGACTCCAACCAAATGCTTCCTGTAGTTGTTGATCAGTCTCTCACGTCGCTGTGGAGGAATTTTGGCCCACTCTTCCATGCAGAACTGCTTTAACTCAGTGACGTGTGGGTTTTCAAGCATGAACCGCTCGTTTCAAGTCCTGCCACAACATCTCAATTGGGATTAGGTCTGGACTTTGACTAGGCCATTCCAAAACTTCCAATTTGTTGCTTTTTAGCAATTTTAGCAATAGACTTGATTGTGTGTGTTTATGAAATAAATGAAATAAATATGTAATTGTTGTGTTATTTGTACACTTATGTTCCCTTTTATCTAATATTAGGTGTTGGTTGAAGATCTGATGACATTCAGTATCACAAATATGCAAAAGTAGAGAAAGTTAGAAAGGGGGCAAATCCTTTTTCACAGCACCTGTATGTCCATATTCCAGAGTGTGTCTTACGGGCAGGTCGTGACATAATGTTTCAGTTTCTAGATGTAATAATAATGTAATGGGAGACAGCTGTTGTCTGATTAACTGAGGTTTTTCCGGTTACCGTTTCCCGTTTTACCAGTGGGTCCGTCTGTCTGTCTGCAGGTTCAGTCATGACTGACGGGGAGGAGAGAGAACCAGAGGAAGAGGAGGAGAAGGAGGGGGTGAGGGTCCCTGTACCGGGACAGAGGGGTGAGACGGGGGAGACGGGGGAGGAGGGGGAGGAAGAGGAGCTCCCGTACCCGTCTCTCTCCCCCGTGGTTCTGTTTCGTCTCTCCCAGACCTCCCCACCTCGCTGCTGGTGCCTCAAGGCTGTCTGCCACCCATATCCTTTATACTGGTCCACACACACACACACACACACACACACACACACACACACACACTGGTCCACACACACACACACACATACACACACACTGGTCCACACACACACACACACATACACACACACTGGTCCACACACACACACACACACATACACACACACTGGTCCACACACACCCACATACACACCCACTGGTCCACACACACACACTGGCCACAGGTTAGTGAGTGTGTTTGATATCAGCTGGAGCATGTTGTTATGGGAGAGGAACCGAAGTGTTGTTGTGGGAGAGGAACCAAAGTGTTGTTGTGGGAGAGGAACCAAAGTGTTGTTGTGGGAGAGGAACCAAAGTGTTGTTGTGGGAGAGGAACCGAAGTGTTGTTGTTGGAGAGGAACCAAAGTGTTGTTGTGGGAGAGGAACCAAAGTGTTGTTATGGGAGAGGAACCAAAGTGTTGTTATGGGAGAGGAACCAAAGTGTTGTTGTGGGAGAGGAACCAAAGTGTTGTTGTGGGAGAGGAACCAAAGTGTTGTTGTGGGAGAGGAACCAAAGTGTTGTTGTGGGAGAGGAACCGAAGTGTTGTTGTTGGAGAGGAACCAAAGTGTTGTTGTGGGAGAGGAACCAAAGTGTTGTTATGGGAGAGGAACCAAAGTGTTGTTATGGGAGAGGAACCAAAGTGTTGTTGTGGGAGAGGAACCAAAGTGTTGTTGTGGGAGAGGAACCAAAGTGTTGTTGTGGGAGAGGAACCAAAGTGTTGTTGTGGGAGAGGAACCAAAGTGTTGTGTACTGCTGTTACCGGGAACTGTGTGGTACTGCTGTTATGGGAACTGTGTGGTACTGCTGTTACTGGGAACTGTGTGGTACTGCTGTTATGGGAACTGTGTGGTACTGCTGTTACTGGGAACTGTGTGGTACTGCTGTTATGGGAACTGTGTGGTACTGCTGTTATGGGAACTGTGTGGTACTGCTGTTATGGGAACTGTGTGGTACTGCTGTTACTGGGAACTGTGTGGTACTGCTGTTATGGGAACTGTGTGGTACTGCTGTTACTGGGAACTGTGTGGTACTGCTGTTACTGGGAACTGTGTGGTACTGCTGTTATGGGAACTGTGTGGTACTGCTGTTATGGGAACTGTGTGGTACTGCTGTTACTGGGAACTGTGTGGTACTGCTGTTACTGGGAACTGTGTGGTACTGCTGTTATGGGAACTGTGTGGTACTGCTGTTATGGGAACTGTGTGGTACTGCTGTTATGGGAACTGTGTGGTACTGCTGTTATGGGAACTGTGTGGTACTGCTGTTACTGGGAACTGTGTGGTACTGCTGTTATGGGAACTGTGTGGTACTGCTGTTATGGGAACTGTGTGGTACTGCTGTTACTGGGAACTGTGTGGTACTGCTGTTATGGGAACTGTGTGGTACTGCTGTTATGGGAACTGTGTGGTACTGCTGTTACTGGGAACTGTGTGGTACTGCTGTTATGGGAACTGTGTGGTACTGCTGTTACTGGGAACTGTGTGGTACTGCTGTTACTGGGAACTGTGTGGTACTGCTGTTATGGGAACTGTGTGGTACTGCTGTTATGGGAACTGTGTGGTACTGCTGTTACTGGGAACTGTGTGGTACTGCTGTTACTGGGAACTGTGTGGTACTGCTGTTATGGGAACTGTGTGGTACTGCTGTTATGGGAACTGTGTGGTACTGCTGTTATGGGAACTGTGTGGTACTGCTGTTATGGGAACTGTGTGGTACTGCTGTTATGGGAACTGTGTGGTACTGCTGTTACTGGGAACTGTGTGGTACTGCTGTTATGGGAACTGTGTGGTACTGCTGTTATGGGAACTGTGTGGTACTGCTGTTATGGGAACTGTGTGGTACTGCTGTTACTGGGAACTGTGTGGTACTGCTGTTACTGGGAACTGTGTGGTACTGCTGTTATGGGAACTGTGTGGTACTGCTGTTATGGGAACTGTGTGGTACTGCTGTTACCGGGAACTGTGTGGTACTGCTGTTATGGGAACTGTGTGGTACTGCTGTTATGGGAACTGTGTGGTACTGCTGTTACCGGGAACTGTGTGGTACTGCTGTTATGGGAACTGTGTGGTACTGCTGTTACCGGGAACTGTGTGGTACTGCTGTTATGGGAACTGTGTGGTACTGCTGTTATGGGAACTGTGTGGTACTGCTGTTATGGGAACTGTGTGGTACTGCTGTTATGGGAACTGTGTGGTACTGCTGGTACTGGGAACTGTGTGGTACTGCTGTTATGGGAACTGTGTGGTACTGCTGTTATGGGAACTGTGTGGTACTGCTGTTATGGGAACTGTGTGGTACTGCTGTTACTGGGAACTGTGTGGTACTGCTGTTACTGGGAACTGTGTGGTACTGCTGTTATGGGAACTGTGTGGTACTGCTGTTATGGGAACTGTGTGGTACTGCTGTTATGGGAACTGTGTGGTACTGCTGTTACTGGGAACTGTGTGGTACTGCTGTTACTGGGAACTGTGTGGTACTGCTGTTATGGGAACTGTGTGGTACTGCTGTTATGGGAACTGTGTGGTACTGCTGTTACTGGGAACTGTGTGGTACTGCTGTTATGGGAACTGTGTGGTACTGCTGTTATGGGAACTGTGTGGTACTGCTGTTACTGGGAACTGTGTGGTACTGCTGTTACTGGGAACTGTGTGGTACTGCTGTTATGGGAACTGTGTGGTACTGCTGTTATGGGAACTGTGTGGTACTGCTGTTATGGGAACTGTGTGGTACTGCTGTTATGGGAACTGTGTGGTACTGCTGTTATGGGAACTGTGTGGTACTGCTGTTACTGGGAACTGTGTGGTACTGCTGTTATGGGAACTGTGTGGTACTGCTGTTACTGGGAACTGTGTGGTACTGCTGTTATGGGAACTGTGTGGTACTGCTGTTATGGGAACTGTGTGGTACTGCTGTTACTGGGAACTGTGTGGTACTGCTGTTATGGGAACTGTGTGGTACTGCTGTTACTGGGAACTGTGTGGTACTGCTGTTACTGGGAACTGTGTGGTACTGCTGTTACTGGGAACTGTGTGGTACTGCTGTTATGGGAACTGTGTGGTACTGCTGTTACTGGGAACTGTGTGGTACTGCTGTTATGGGAACTGTGTGGTACTGCTGTTACTGGGAACTGTGTGGTACTGCTGTTATGGGAACTGTGTGGTACTGCTGTTATGGGAACTGTGTGGTACTGCTGTTACTGGGAACTGTGTGGTACTGCTGTTATGGGAACTGTGTGGTACTGCTGTTATGGGAACTGTGTGGTACTGCTGTTATGGGAACTGTGTGGTACTGCTGTTATGGGAACTGTGTGGTACTGCTGTTACTGGGAACTGTGTGGTACTGCTGTTATGGGAACTGTGTGGTACTGCTGTTATGGGAACTGTGTGGTACTGCTGTTATGGGAACTGTGTGGTACTGCTGTTACTGGGAACTGTGTGGTACTGCTGTTATGGGAACTGTGTGGTACTGCTGTTATGGGAACTGTGTGGTACTGCTGTTATGGGAACTGTGTGGTACTGCTGTTATGGGAACTGTGTGGTACTGCTGTTACTGGGAACTGTGTGGTACTGCTGTTATGGGAACTGTGTGGTACTGCTGTTATGGGAACTGTGTGGTACTGCTGTTATGGGAACTGTGTGGTACTGCTGTTATGGGAACTGTGTGGTACTGCTGTTATGGGAACTGTGTGGTACTGCTGTTATGGGAACTGTGTGGTACTGCTGTTATGGGAACTGTGTGGTACTGCTGTTACTGGGAACTGTGTGGTACTGCTGTTACTGGGAACTGTGTGGTACTGCTGTTATGGGAACTGTGTGGTACTGCTGTTACCGGGAACTGTGTGGTACTGCTGTTATGGGAACTGTGTGGTACTGCTGTTATGGGAACTGTGTGGTACTGCTGTTATGGGAACTGTGTGGTACTGCTGTTATGGGAACTGTGTGGTACTGCTGTTATGGGAACTGTGTGGTACTGCTGTTACTGGGAACTGTGTGGTACTGCTGTTACTGGGAACTGTGTGGTACTGCTGTTATGGGAACTGTGTGGTACTGCTGTTATGGGAACTGTGTGGTACTGCTGTTATGGGAACTGTGTGGTACTGCTGTTATGGGAACTGTGTGGTACTGCTGTTACTGGGAACTGTGTGGTACTGCTGTTATGGGAACTGTGTGGTACTGCTGTTATGGGAACTGTGTGGTACTGCTGTTATGGGAACTGTGTGGTACTGCTGTTATGGGAACTGTGTGGTACTGCTGTTATGGGAACTGTGTGGTACTGCTGTTATGGGAACTGTGTGGTACTGCTGTTATGGGAACTGTGTGGTACTGCTGTTACTGGGAACTGTGTGGTACTGCTGTTACTGGGAACTGTGTGGTACTGCTGTTATGGGAACTGTGTGGTACTGCTGTTACCGGGAACTGTGTGGTACTGCTGTTATGGGAACTGTGTGGTACTGCTGTTATGGGAACTGTGTGGTACTGCTGTTATGGGAACTGTGTGGTACTGCTGTTATGGGAACTGTGTGGTACTGCTGTTATGGGAACTGTGTGGTACTGCTGTTACTGGGAACTGTGTGTTACTGCTGTTACTGGGAACTGTGTGGTACTGCTGTTATGGGAACTGTGTGGTACTGCTGTTACTGGGAACTGTGTGGTACTGCTGTTATGGGAACTGTGTGGTACTGCTGTTATGGGAACTGTGTGGTACTGCTGTTATGGGAACTGTGTGGTACTGCTGTTACTGGGAACTGTGTGGTACTGCTGTTACTGGGAACTGTGTGGTACTGCTGTTATGGGAACTGTGTGGTACTGCTGTTACTGGGAACTGTGTGGTACTGCTGTTATGGGAACTGTGTGGTACTGCTGTTACTGGGAACTGTGTGGTACTGCTGTTACTGGGAACTGTGTGGTACTGCTGTTATGGGAACTGTGTGGTACTGCTGTTACTGGGAACTGTGTGGTACTGCTGTTATGGGAACTGTGTGGTACTGCTGTTATGGGAACTGTGTGGTACTGCTGTTATGGGAACTGTGTGGTACTGCTGTTATGGGAACTGTGTGGTACTGCTGTTATGGGAACTGTGTGGTACTGCTGTTATGGGAACTGTGTGGTACTGCTGTTACTGGGAACTGTGTGTTACTGCTGTTACTGGGAACTGTGTGGTACTGCTGTTATGGGAACTGTGTGGTACTGCTGTTACCGGGAACTGTGTGGTACTGCTGTTATGGGAACTGTGTGGTACTGCTGTTATGGGAACTGTGTGGTACTGCTGTTATGGGAACTGTGTGGTACTGCTGTTACTGGGAACTGTGTGGTACTGCTGTTACTGGGAACTGTGTGGTACTGCTGTTATGGGAACTGTGTGGTACTGCTGTTACTGGGAACTGTGTGGTACTGCTGTTATGGGAACTGTGTGGTACTGCTGTTATGGGAACTGTGTGGTACTGCTGTTATGGGAACTGTGTGGTACTGCTGTTATGGGAACTGTGTGGTACTGCTGTTATGGGAACTGTGTGGTACTGCTGTTATGGGAACTGTGTGGTACTGCTGTTACTGGGAACTGTGTGGTACTGCTGTTACTGGGAACTGTGTGGTACTGCTGTTATGGGAACTGTGTGGTACTGCTGTTATGGGAACTGTGTGGTACTGCTGTTATGGGAACTGTGTGGTACTGCTGTTACTGGGAACTGTGTGGTACTGCTGTTACTGGGAACTGTGTGGTACTGCTGTTATGGGAACTGTGTGGTACTGCTGTTATGGGAACTGTGTGGTACTGCTGTTATGGGAACTGTGTGGTACTGCTGTTACTGGGAACTGTGTGGTACTGCTGTTACTGGGAACTGTGTGGTACTGCTGTTACTGGGAACTGTGTGGTACTGCTGTTACTGGGAACTGTGTGGTACTGCTGGTACTGGGAACTGTGTGGTACTGCTGTTATGGGAACTGTGTGGTACTGCTGTTATGGGAACTGTGTGGTACTGCTGTTATGGGAACTGTGTGGTACTGCTGTTACTGGGAACTGTGTGCTACTGCTGTTACTGGGAACTGTGTGGTACTGCTGTTACTGGGAACTGTGTGGTACTGCTGTTATGGGAACTGTGTGGTACTGCTGTTATGGGAACTGTGTGGTACTGCTGTTATGGGAACTGTGTGGTACTGCTGTTATGGGAACTGTGTGGTACTGCTGTTATGGGAACTGTGTGGTACTGCTGTTACTGGGAACTGTGTGGTACTGCTGTTACTGGGAACTGTGTGGTACTGCTGTTATGGGAACTGTGTGCTACTGCTGTTATGGGAACTGTGTGCTACTGCTGTTACTGGGAACTGTGTGCTACTGCTGTTATTGGAACTGTGTGGTACTGCTGTTACTGGGAACTGTGTGGTACTGCTGTTATGGGAACTGTGTGGTACTGCTGTTATGGGAACTGTGTGGTACTGCTGTTATGGGAACTGTGTGGTACTGCTGTTACTGGGAACTGTGTGGTACTGCTGTTATGGGAACTGTGTGGTACTGCTGTTACTGGGAACTGTGTGGTACTGCTGTTACTGGGAACTGTGTGGTACTGCTGTTATGGGAACTGTGTGGTACTGCTGTTATGGGAACTGTGTGGTACTGCTGTTATGGGAACTGTGTGGTACTGCTGTTACTGGGAACTGTGTGGTACTGCTGTTATGGGAACTGTGTGGTACTGCTGTTACTGGGAACTGTGTGGTACTGCTGTTATGGGAACTGTGTGGTACTGCTGTTATGGGAACTGTGTGGTACTGCTGTTATGGGAACTGTGTGGTACTGCTGTTACTGGGAACTGTGTGGTACTGCTGTTACTGGGAACTGTGTGGTACTGCTGTTATGGGAACTGTGTGGTACTGCTGTTACTGGGAACTGTGTGGTACTGCTGTTATGGGAACTGTGTGGTACTGCTGTTATGGGAACTGTGTGGTACTGCTGTTACTGGGAACTGTGTGGTACTGCTGTTACTGGGAACTGTGTGGTACTGCTGTTATGGGAACTGTGTGGTACTGCTGTTATGGGAACTGTGTGGTACTGCTGTTATGGGAACTGTGTGGTACTGCTGTTATGGGAACTGTGTGGTACTGCTGTTATGGGAACTGTGTGGTACTGCTGTTACTGGGAACTGTGTGGTACTGCTGTTATGGGAACTGTGTGGTACTGCTGTTATGGGAACTGTGTGGTACTGCTGTTATGGGAACTGTGTGGTACTGCTGTTACTGGGAACTGTGTGG
>NW_028156255.1:12500-20000 GCF_964263955.1 Coregonus lavaretus
ACTATGAGAACCAGGGACCGACTCCTGGCTCCCGGAAGGCCGATTTTGATGCACTTTTCTCGGATTGGGTTGGTGGTCAGACACCCCCATATGGAAATCATCCGGTTGACACTATGAGAACCAGGGACCGACTCCTGGCTCCCGGAAGGCCGATTTTGATGCACTTTTCTCGGATTGGGTTGGTGGTCAGACACCCCCATATGGAAATCATCCGGTTGACACTATGAGAACCAGGGACCGACTCCTGGCTCCCGGAAGGCCGATTTTGATGCACTTTTTTCGGATTGGGTTGGTGGTCAGACACCCCCATATGGAAACCATCCGGTTGACACTATGAGAACCAGGGACCGACTCCTGGCTCCCGGAAGGCCGATTTTGATGCACTTTTCTCGGATTGGGTTGGTGGTCAGACACCCCCATATGGAAATCATCCGGTTGACAACAGGAGAACCAGGGACCGACTCCTGGCTCCCGGAAGGCCGATTTTGATGCACTTTTCTCGGATTGGGTTGGTGGTCAGACACCCCCATATGGAAATCATCCGGTTGACAACAGGAGAACCAGGGACCGACTCCTGGCTCCCGGAAGGCCGATTTTGATGCACTTTTCTCGGATTGGGTTGGTGGTCAGACACCCCCATATGGAAATCATCCGGTTGACAACAGGAGAACCAGGGACCGACTCCTGGCTCCCGGAAGGCCGATTTTGATGCACTTTTCTCGGATTGGGTTGGTGGTCAGACACCCCCATATGGAAATCATCCGGTTGACACTATGAGAACCAGGGACCGACTCCTGGCTCCCGGAAGGCCGATTTTGATGCACTTTTCTCGGATTGGGTTGGTGGTCAGACACCCCCATATGGAAATCATCCGTGTTGACACTATGAGAACCAGGGACCGACTCCTGGCTCCCGGAAGGCCGATTTTGATGCACTTTTCTCGGATTGGGTTGGTGGTCAGACACCCCCATATGGAAATCATCCGGTTGACACTATGAGAACCAGGGACCGACTCCTGGCTCCCGGAAGGCCGATTTTGATGCACTTTTTTCGGATTGGGTTGGTGGTCAGACACCCCCATATGGAAACCATCCGGTTGACACTATGAGAACCAGGGACCGACTCCTGGCTCCCGGAAGGCCGATTTTGATGCACTTTTCTCGGATTGGGTTGGTGGTCAGACACCCCCATATGGAAATCATCCGGTTGACAACAGGAGAACCAGGGACCGACTCCTGGCTCCCGGAAGGCCGATTTTGATGCACTTTTCTCGGATTGGGTTGGTGGTCAGACACCCCCATATGGAAATCATCCGGTTGACAACAGGAGAACCAGGGACCGACTCCTGGCTCCCGGAAGGCCGATTTTGATGCACTTTTCTCGGATTGGGTTGGTGGTCAGACACCCCCATATGGAAATCATCCGGTTGACAACAGGAGAACCAGGGACCGACTCCTGGCTCCCGGAAGGCCGATTTTGATGCACTTTTCTCGGATTGGGTTGGTGGTCAGACACCCCCATATGGAAATCATCCGGTTGACACTATGAGAACCAGGGACCGACTCCTGGCTCCCGGAAGGCCGATTTTGATGCACTTTTCTCGGATTGGGTTGGTGGTCAGACACCCCCATATGGAAATCATCCGGTTGACACTATGAGAACCAGGGACCGACTCCTGGCTCCCGGAAGGCCGATTTTGATGCACTTTTCTCGGATTGGGTTGGTGGTCAGACACCCCCATATGGAAATCATCCGGTTGACACTATGAGAACCAGGGACCGACTCCTGGCTCCCGGAAGGCCGATTTTGATGCACTTTTTTCGGATTGGGTTGGTGGTCAGACACCCCCATATGGAAACCATCCGGTTGACACTATGAGAACCAGGGACCGACTCCTGGCTCCCGGAAGGCCGATTTTGATGCACTTTTCTCGGATTGGGTTGGTGGTCAGACACCCCCATATGGAAATCATCCGGTTGACAACAGGAGAACCAGGGACCGACTCCTGGCTCCCGGAAGGCCGATTTTGATGCACTTTTCTCGGATTGGGTTGGTGGTCAGACACCCCCATATGGAAATCATCCGGTTGACAACAGGAGAACCAGGGACCGACTCCTGGCTCCCGGAAGGCCGATTTTGATGCACTTTTCTCGGATTGGGTTGGTGGTCAGACACCCCCATATGGAAATCATCCGGTTGACAACAGGAGAACCAGGGACCGACTCCTGGCTCCCGGAAGGCCGATTTTGATGCACTTTTCTCGGATTGGGTTGGTGGTCAGACACCCCCATATGGAAATCATCCGGTTGACAACAGGAGAACCAGGGACCGACTCCTGGCTCCCGGAAGGCCGATTTTGATGCACTTTTCTCGGATTGGGTTGGTGGTCAGACACCCCCATATGGAAATCATCCGGTTGACATTAGGAGAACCAGGGACCGACTCCTGGCTCCCGGAAGGCCGATTTTGATGCACTTTTCTCGGATTGGGTTGGTGGTCAGACACCCCCATATGGAAATCATCCGGTTGACATTAGGAGAACCAGGGACCGACTCCTGGCTCCCGGAAGGCCGATTTTGATGCACTTTTCTCGGATTGGGTTGGTGGTCAGACACCCCCATATGGAAATCATCCGGTTGACAACAGGAGAACCAGGGACCGACTCCTGGCTCCCGGAAGGCCGATTTTGATGCACTTTTCTCGGATTGGGTTGGTGGTCAGACACCCCCATATGGAAACCATCCGGTTGACACCAGGAGAACCAGGGACCGACTCCTGGCTCCCGGAAGGCCGATTTTGATGCACTTTTCTCGGATTGGGTTGGTGGTCAGACACCCCCATATGGAAATCATCCGGTTGACATTAGGAGAACCAGGGACCGACTCCTGGCTCCCGGAAGGCCGATTTTGATGCACTTTTCTCGGATTGGGTTGGTGGTCAGACACCCCCATATGGTAAACCGCCGGCGGACACTAGGAGAACCAGGGGAGGCTATTACCTCACACATGGGGGTTTTGGGTGCCCTTGGCCGGCTTGGGGGTGACCCCAAGAGTGGGTCCAAGACCCCACACCCGGATCCATCCACAGGGGGGCGCCACATGTCATTTTAAGCCTGATTTCACTAGGGGAACCAGGGGATGATCTTAACTCACAAATGGGGGTTTTGGGTGCCCATGGCCGGCTTGGGGGTGACCCCAAGAAGGGGTCCAAGCACCCCCATCCAGATCCATCCACAGGGGGGCGCCACAGGTCACTTTAGGCCGGATTTCACTATGGGGACCCAGGGGAGGCTGTTCACTCACACATGGGGGTTTTGGGTGCCCATGGTCGGCATGGCTGGCTTGGAGGAGACCCCAAGAAGGGGTCCAAGCACCCCCATCCAGATCCATCCACAGGGGGGCGCCACAGGTCATTTTAGGCCGGATTTCACTATGGGGACCCAGGGGAGGCTGTTCACTCACACATGGGGGTTTTGGGTGCCCATGGTCGGCATGGCTGGCTTGGAGGAGACCCCAAGAAGGGGTCCAAGCACCCCCATCCAGATCCATCCACAGGGGGGCGCCACAGGTCATTTTAGGCCGGATTTCACTATGGGGACCCAGGGGAGGCTGTTCACTCACACATGGGGGTTTTGGGTGCCCATGGTCGGCATGGCTGGCTTGGGGGAGACCCCAAGAAGGGGTCCAAGCACCCACAGCCGAATCCATCCACAGGGGGGCGCCACAGGTCACTTTAGGCCGGATTTCACTAGGGGTACACTGGGGAGGCTGTTCACTCACACATGGGGGTTTTGGGTGCCCTTGGTCGGCATGGCTGGCTTGGAGGAGACCCCAAGAAGGGGTCCAAGCACCCCCACCAAGATCCATCCACAGGGGGGCGCCACAGGTCACTTTAAGCCTGATTTCACTATGGGGACCCAGGGGAGGCTTTTCACTCACACATGGGGGTTTTGGGTGCCCTTGGTCGGCATGGCTGGCTTGGGGGGGACCCCAAGAAGGGGTCCAAGACCCCACAGCCGGATCCATCCACAGGGGGGCGCCACAGGTCATTGTAGGCCGGATTTCACTATGGGGACCCAGGGGAGGCTTTTCACTCACACATGGGGGTTTTGGGTGCCCATGGTCGGCATGGCTGGCTTGGGGGGGACCCCAAGAAGGGGTCCAAGACCCCACAGCCGGATCCATCCACAGGGGGGCGCCACATGTCACTTTAGGCCGGATTTCACTATGGGTACCCAGGGGAGGCTGTTCACTCACACATGGGGGTTTTGGGTGCCCATTGAAGGCATGGCCAGCTTGGGGGGGACCCCAAGAAGGGGTCCAAGCACCCACAGCCGGATCTATCCACAGGGGGGCGCCACATGTCATTTTAAGCCTGATTTCACTATGGGTACCCAGGGGAGGCTGTTCACTCACACATGGGGGTTTGGGGTGCCCATGGTCGGCATGGATGGCTTGGGGGGGACCCCAAGAAGGGGTCCAAGCACCCACAGCCGGATCTATCCACAGGGGGGCGCCACATGTCATTTTAAGCCTGATTTCACTATGGGTACCCAGGGGAGGCTGTTCACTCACACATGGGGGTTTTGGGTGCCCATGGTCGGCATGGCTGGCTTGGAGGAGACCCCAAGAAGGGGTCCAAGCACCCACAGCCGAATCCATCCACAGGGGGGCGCCACAGGTCACTTTATGCCGGATTTCACTATGGGGACACAGGGGAGGCTGTTCACTCACACATGGGGGTTTTGGGTGCCCATGGCCGGCATGGCTGGCTTGGGGGGGACCCCGAGAAGGGGTCCAAGCACCCACAGCCGAATCCATCCACAGGGGGGCGCCACAGGTCACTTTAAGCCTGATTTCACTATGGGTACACTGGGGAGGCTGTTCACTCACACATGGGGGTTTTGGGTGCCCATGGCCGGCATGGCTGGCTTGGGGGGGACCCCGAGAAGGGGTCCAAGCACCCACAGCCGAATCCATCCACAGGGGGGCGCCACAGGTCACTTTAAGCCTGATTTCACTATGGGTACACTGGGGAGGCTGTTCACTCACACATGGGGGTTTTGGGTGCCCATGGTCGGCATGGCTGGCTTGGAGGAGACCCCAAGAAGGGGTCCAAGCACCCCCACCAAGATCCATCCACAGGGGGGCGCCACAGGTCACTTTAAGCCTGATTTCACTATGGGTACACTGGGGAGGCTGTTCACTCACACATGGGGGTTTTGGGTGCCCATGGTCGGCATGGCTGGCTTGGAGGAGACCCCAAGAAGGGGTCCAAGCACCCCCACCAAGATCCATCCACAGGGGGGCGCCACAGGTCACTTTAAGCCTGATTTCACTATGGGTACACTGGGGAGGCTGTTCACTCACACATGGGGGTTTTGGGTGCCCATGGCCGGCATGGCTGGCTTGGGGGAGACCCCAAGAAGGGGTCCAAGCACCCCCACCAAGATCCATCCACAGGGGGGCGCCACAGGTCACTTTAAGCCTGATTTCACTATGGGTACACTGGGGAGGCTGTTCACTCACACATGGGGGTTTTGGGTGCCCATGGTCGGCATGGCTGGCTTGGAGGAGACCCCAAGAAGGGGTCCAAGCACCCCCACCAAGATCCATCCACAGGGGGGCGCCACAGGTCACTTTAAGCCTGATTTCACTATGGGTACACTGGGGAGGCTGTTCACTCACACATGGGGGTTTTGGGTGCCCATGGTCGGCATGGCTGGCTTGGAGGAGACCCCAAGAAGGGGTCCAAGCACCCCCACCAAGATCCATCCACAGGGGGGCGCCACAGGTCACTTTAAGCCTGATTTCACTATGGGTACACTGGGGAGGCTGTTCACTCACACATGGGGGTTTTGGGTGCCCATGGCCGGCATGGCTGGCTTGGGGGAGACCCCAAGAAGGGGTCCAAGCACCCCCACCAAGATCCATCCACAGGGGGGCGCCACAGGTCACTTTAAGCCTGATTTCACTATGGGTACACTGGGGAGGCTGTTCACTCACACATGGGGGTTTTGGGTGCCCATGGTCGGCATGGCTGGCTTGGAGGAGACCCCAAGAAGGGGTCCAAGCACCCCCACCAAGATCCATCCACAGGGGGGCGCCACAGGTCACTTTAAGCCTGATTTCACTATGGGTACACTGGGGAGGCTGTTCACTCACACATGGGGGTTTTGGGTGCCCATGGCCGGCATGGCTGGCTTGGGGGAGACCCCAAGAAGGGGTCCAAGCACCCCCACCAAGATCCATCCACAGGGGGGCGCCACAGGTCACTTTAAGCCTGATTTCACTATGGGTACACTGGGGAGGCTGTTCACTCACACATGGGGGTTTTGGGTGCCCATGGTCGGCATGGCTGGCTTGGAGGAGACCCCAAGAAGGGGTCCAAGCACCCCCACCAAGATCCATCCACAGGGGGGCGCCACAGGTCACTTTAAGCCTGATTTCACTATGGGTACACTGGGGAGGCTGTTCACTCACACATGGGGGTTTTGGGTGCCCATGGTCGGCATGGCTGGCTTGGAGGAGACCCCAAGAAGGGGTCCAAGCACCCCCACCAAGATCCATCCACAGGGGGGCGCCACAGGTCACTTTAAGCCTGATTTCACTATGGGTACACTGGGGAGGCTGTTCACTCACACATGGGGGTTTTGGGTGCCCATGGCCGGCATGGCTGGCTTGGGGGAGACCCCAAGAAGGGGTCCAAGCACCCCCACCAAGATCCATCCACAGGGGGGCGCCACAGGTCACTTTAAGCCTGATTTCACTATGGGTACACTGGGGAGGCTGTTCACTCACACATGGGGGTTTTGGGTGCCCATGGTCGGCATGGCTGGCTTGGAGGAGACCCCAAGAAGGGGTCCAAGCACCCCCACCAAGATCCATCCACAGGGGGGCGCCACAGGTCACTTTAAGCCTGATTTCACTATGGGTACACTGGGGAGGCTGTTCACTCACACATGGGGGTTTTGGGTGCCCATGGCCGGCATGGCTGGCTTGGGGGAGACCCCAAGAAGGGGTCCAAGCACCCCCACCAAGATCCATCCACAGGGGGGCGCCACAGGTCACTTTAAGCCTGATTTCACTAGGGGGACACTGGGGAGGCTGTTCACTCACACATGGGGGTTTTGGGTGCCCATGGCCGGCATGGCTGGCTTGGGGGAGACCCCAAGAAGGGGTCCAAGCACCCCCACCAAGATCCATCCACAGGGGGGCGCCACAGGTCATTTTCACTAGGAGAACCAGGGGAGGGCTCCTGACTCACACATGGGCATTCTGGGTGCCCATGGCTGGGATGGGTGAGACAGAGTCCAGCCCTCCACACACAAAAGTGATCCAGCAGGCCAGAAGAAAGGGGAGAGAGAGAGAGAGAGAACAAATAATACATGGGCACAGAGCAGCCAGCCTCCATTGGAGCTGCCTGCACAGTGCTGCCCTCCTGTGGGAAAGGTTCACACACACACTCACTCACTCACTCACACAGACACACACAGACAAA
>NW_028156255.1:32500-35000 GCF_964263955.1 Coregonus lavaretus
CGATTTTGATGCACTTTTCTCGGATTGGGTTGGTGGTCAGACACCCCCATATGGAAATCATCCGGTTGACAACAGGAGAACCAGGGACCGACTCCTGGCTCCCGGAAGGCCGATTTTGATGCACTTTTCTCGGATTGGGTTGGTGGTCAGACACCCCCATATGGAAATCATCCGGTTGACATTAGGAGAACCAGGGACCGACTCCTGGCTCCCGGAAGGCCGATTTTGATGCACTTTTCTCGGATTGGGTTGGTGGTCAGACACCCCCATATGGAAACCATCCGGTTGACACCAGGAGAACCAGGGACCGACTCCTGGCTCCCGGAAGGCCGATTTTGATGCACTTTTCTCGGATTGGGTTGGTGGTCAGACACCCCCATATGGAAATCATCCGGTTGACATTAGGAGAACCAGGGACCGACTCCTGGCTCCCGGAAGGCCGATTTTGATGCACTTTTCTCGGATTGGGTTGGTGGTCAGACACCCCCATATGGTAAACCGCCGGCGGACACTAGGAGAACCAGGGGAGGCTATTACCTCACACATGGGGGTTTTGGGTGCCCTTGGCCGGCTTGGGGGTGACCCCAAGAGTGGGTCCAAGACCCCACACCCGGATCCATCCACAGGGGGGCGCCACATGTCATTTTAAGCCTGATTTCACTAGGGGAACCAGGGGATGATCTTAACTCACAAATGGGGGTTTTGGGTGCCCATGGCCGGCTTGGGGGTGACCCCAAGAAGGGGTCCAAGCACCCCCATCCAGATCCATCCACAGGGGGGCGCCACAGGTCACTTTAGGCCGGATTTCACTATGGGGACCCAGGGGAGGCTGTTCACTCACACATGGGGGTTTTGGGTGCCCATGGTCGGCATGGCTGGCTTGGAGGAGACCCCAAGAAGGGGTCCAAGCACCCCCATCCAGATCCATCCACAGGGGGGCGCCACAGGTCATTTTAGGCCGGATTTCACTATGGGGACCCAGGGGAGGCTGTTCACTCACACATGGGGGTTTTGGGTGCCCATGGTCGGCATGGCTGGCTTGGAGGAGACCCCAAGAAGGGGTCCAAGCACCCCCATCCAGATCCATCCACAGGGGGGCGCCACAGGTCATTTTAGGCCGGATTTCACTATGGGGACCCAGGGGAGGCTGTTCACTCACACATGGGGGTTTTGGGTGCCCATGGTCGGCATGGCTGGCTTGGGGGAGACCCCAAGAAGGGGTCCAAGCACCCACAGCCGAATCCATCCACAGGGGGGCGCCACAGGTCACTTTAGGCCGGATTTCACTAGGGGTACACTGGGGAGGCTGTTCACTCACACATGGGGGTTTTGGGTGCCCTTGGTCGGCATGGCTGGCTTGGAGGAGACCCCAAGAAGGGGTCCAAGCACCCCCACCAAGATCCATCCACAGGGGGGCGCCACAGGTCACTTTAAGCCTGATTTCACTATGGGGACCCAGGGGAGGCTTTTCACTCACACATGGGGGTTTTGGGTGCCCTTGGTCGGCATGGCTGGCTTGGGGGGGACCCCAAGAAGGGGTCCAAGACCCCACAGCCGGATCCATCCACAGGGGGGCGCCACAGGTCATTGTAGGCCGGATTTCACTATGGGGACCCAGGGGAGGCTTTTCACTCACACATGGGGGTTTTGGGTGCCCATGGTCGGCATGGCTGGCTTGGGGGGGACCCCAAGAAGGGGTCCAAGACCCCACAGCCGGATCCATCCACAGGGGGGCGCCACATGTCACTTTAGGCCGGATTTCACTATGGGTACCCAGGGGAGGCTGTTCACTCACACATGGGGGTTTTGGGTGCCCATTGAAGGCATGGCCAGCTTGGGGGGGACCCCAAGAAGGGGTCCAAGCACCCACAGCCGGATCTATCCACAGGGGGGCGCCACATGTCATTTTAAGCCTGATTTCACTATGGGTACCCAGGGGAGGCTGTTCACTCACACATGGGGGTTTGGGGTGCCCATGGTCGGCATGGATGGCTTGGGGGGGACCCCAAGAAGGGGTCCAAGCACCCACAGCCGGATCTATCCACAGGGGGGCGCCACATGTCATTTTAAGCCTGATTTCACTATGGGTACCCAGGGGAGGCTGTTCACTCACACATGGGGGTTTTGGGTGCCCATGGTCGGCATGGCTGGCTTGGAGGAGACCCCAAGAAGGGGTCCAAGCACCCACAGCCGAATCCATCCACAGGGGGGCGCCACAGGTCACTTTATGCCGGATTTCACTATGGGGACACAGGGGAGGCTGTTCACTCACACATGGGGGTTTTGGGTGCCCATGGCCGGCATGGCTGGCTTGGGGGGGACCCCGAGAAGGGGTCCAAGCACCCACAGCCGAATCCATCCACAGGGGGGCGCCACAGGTCACTTTAAGCCTGATTTCACTATGGGTACACTGGGGAGGCTGTTCACTCACACATGGGGGTTTTGGGTGCCCATGGCCGGCATGGCTGGCTTGGGGGAGACCCCAAGAAGGGGTCCAAGC
>NW_028156254.1:0-30000 GCF_964263955.1 Coregonus lavaretus
TGCTCAAGCCGCGTTCTGCATTCACCTCTATCGTAGGGTTTAAAAACTGAGTTAATAACATTAACAATCCTAAATTGCTGTAGTAACGTCATGTTTGGTTCAGTTTATCTATTACGATAGTATGTCCATAATACTTCTAACAAAGCTACGTTATCCCTAGAGTTTTTTTAATATTCATATTATTCTCTAAGTTCCCTTGCTTCACTTCCCTTGAATCTAAGACATTCGCTTCTCTGTGCATCCTAAACTACATTCTATTTCCCATGTAATCAACTAAGATCGTAGTCACATCTCATATGAAACCATCACTCCTCCATTATCAGAATATAGCAGATGTAGGTAACTATCCTTTCTACGTAAGACCATGGTGCTTGCCTATGGAGCAGTGAGGGGAACGGCACCTCCGTACCTTCGGGCTCTGATCAGTCCCTACACCCAAACGAGGGCATTGCGTTCATCCACCTCTGGCCTGCTGGCTCCCCTTCCTCTGCGGAAGCATAGTTCCCGCTCAGCCCAGTCAAAACTTTTCGCTGCTCTGGCACCCCAATGGTGGAACAAGCTCCCTCACGACGCCAGGACAGCGGAGTCACTCACCACCTTCCGGAGACATTTGAAACCCCACCTCTTTAAGGAATACCTGGGATAGGATAAAGTAATCCTTCTACCCCCCCCCAAAAAAAAAAAAAAAAAAAAAAAAGTGTAAAGTGGTTTTCCCACTGGCTATAGGGTGAATGCACCAATTTGTAAGTCGCTCTGGATAAGAGCGTCTGCTAAATGACGTAAATGTGCCCTTGAGCAAGGCACTTAACCCTAATTGCTCCTGTAAGTCGCTCTGGATAAGAGCGTCTGCTAAATGACTAAAATGTAAATGTAAATGTACGTAGGCCACAAGTAAGACCAAACACTTGCTGTATTTTACCATCATATATTGAATGCATATCCATATTATCAATATCCAATTTATTTATAGACATTACACCACCATTCTCAATCGTTTATTTTAGCAAACCCTTAGGCAACGCACAAAAAAATTACTACCATGCAATAGTCTTGCTATTCCTGTTAAATAAGTGAGTATGTCTATTTCAACTATGCACGCTTCAAACTTCCCTTCTACATCACCAAACCAAATTATAGTATCTATCTAAGTAACACATACCATCAGTTGAATTACACTCATAAATACACATTTTACTCTATGCCATTGAAATGACAAATAAATTCCATAAATAGCTCAATTACAATGATTTGTCATCTTACCCTATGATACACCATGAAGTTCCATCACTTCACTACGTTAGCTCTACCCTGATAATTAGTTAAATGGAAACCATATTACTTATGGTCAGTTTATTCCTTAAACATTTACATTTTAGTCATTTAGCAGACGCTCTTATCCAGAGCGACTTACAGTTAGTGAGTGCATACATTTTCATTTTCATACTGGCTCCCCGTGGGAAACGAACCCACAACCCTGGCATTGCAAGCGCCATGCTCTACCAACTGAGCTACAGGGGACTGTAAACCTTATCGTTATCACATGATCCAACAACGGTACAAACTTAGAAAACCCATATTAATTACTTCCCCACCCACAACATACGTCTACGTTTTGGGTGAGCAAGTTTAATACAGACATGGCACTCTAATTATGATTTTCTCATTACTATTTCCACATTGTCACAACTCCATATAGAACGTTAGAAACTTCTAGGTACTCACATCAAAGAATACGTGCGCTCCTTAAATCACATGCTACTTATGCCTCTTTAATATAATGTAAATCCCATTTCGTGTTGCTTACAACGATATTGTCCATGACGTATTTTGACGCTATCTGTAATTTACCTCTTTTAACTACCCTATTGAGGATATTCATTATCTGTACATGCTGACCTATCACTAAGATATGGTCCCACAATGTTTTGTATTATTACAATTTTGTTTGCTTATTTAGACTTTTGGTGCTATAATACAACAGGTTTACTTATCTTTGCTCTGGTTCTTTCTGTCGTATGACTTATTGCTTTCTCTCTCTCCTTCCTGTTTGGAGCAACTTCACACGCCTTATTCTCTTGTTACTACAGCACTCTACTCTCAGAAGGTTGACCCTCCTTAATTTGTACTTCTCCTCTATATTGCTCTTACTCTCATAAAGAATTACGGCTTATTTTAATTGTAACCTTCTACCAGGGATTTTTGACCTTTATCCCTAACCTCGCTGAGGACTTGAACCTCTCACCTTTCCACGTTTGTCTACCAAGACGTTTATCGCTGAGGACTCGAACCTCGCATCTTTCTACGTTCGTCTACCAAAGACGTTTATAGCTGAGGACTTGAATCTCACATCTTTCTACATTCGTCTACCAAAGACGTTTATCGCTGAGGACTCGAACCTCGCATCTTTCTACGTTCGTCTACCAAAGAGTTTTATCGCTGAGGACTTGAATCTCGCATCTTTCTACGTTCGTCTACCAAAGACGTTTATCGCTGAGGACTCGAACCTCGCATCTTTCTACGTTTGTCTACCAAAGACGTTTATCGCTGAGGACTCGAACCTCGCATCTTTCTACGTTCGTCTACCAAAGACGTTTATCGCTGAGGACTCGAACCTCGCATCTAATAATGTCTATCCTGTCGTCACGGGACTGACATAACCCATCTATCTTACTTTAGGACACAAATCTAACTTATCATAATAAAATAGCCTAAACCCAATGTTGTTAAAACCCATTCTACTACTTCTATTTTGTGTTTGGTCCTTTACTCAGACCAAACCCTGTTTGAATAATAGCACCCTATTATCGTCAAATTTAATTAACTCCTTACATCTCATTACATAACTCAATACAACACATCTTCCCCCTTTAAAATATAGAATTTTAAAAGTCCTTTACAGCTAAGCCTTACCACAGATAAGCAGAATTTGACATAATCAAAAAAATGAAAGTCTGCTTACCTGTTAGTTTGGCTGTGAACTGCATCCTGTTCGTTTAGATGCCAATCTGTTATGATGAGTTTCTGGTATTGAGAAGTTCAAGATGCAAGAATTTACTTAGACATTCTGTGGAGATTTTAGCAATTATTTATTTGATCACGAGCCCGTGGGTTCATCTAACAAACGGACATAGCCTTGCCCCATTGTCAGTTGAACTGCCCATGTACACAAATCTCACATCTTTTATACTCTTGGTTACCATTCCTTCAACCACATCTGGCCATCGTCAATGAGCACTACCCCTTCTATGTCATGACCTCTTACCCCCAAGCAGGACGTTCCCTCCGTACATCATTCTAATATAAACCCCGCTATCTTGGTCCTCTGTAGCTCAGCTGGTAGAGCACGGCGCTTGTAACGCCAAGGTAGTGGGTTCGATCCCCGGGACCACCCATACACAAAAAAAATAATAATAATAAAATAAAATAAAAATGTATGCACGCATGACTGTAAGTCGCTTTGGATAAAAGCGTCTGCTAAATGGCATATTATTATATTATTATTATATCTTCCTTGGACAGATTGGAATTTACTACCCCAGACTTAGAGTCACCCAGAACCACTCATCCATACTAACTTTAACATAGTTACACACACTCATATGAAATGGCCTCATACCCTCATCATATCAATATTGAAAAAATGATAGCCAGTAATTGCAAATGTCCATTGCACAAAACAGATCTTTGATCTTTCTAGATAATTGACTTGTCAAGCCTTGTAGGAAGTATTGTATAAAAGAGCAATGGCATCTCATAGCAACACAATAAGAACCAAAGAGGCGGTTGTCCATTGCCCTTTGGTTAGACGCCCACATGATCACACAGAGAGACAGACTAACAGTTACCAATTCCAACTGTCATGTTTTGCCATCATTAGCCCCTTTAAGTGACAACACAAATTACAGCTATTGGAGAGCAAAATTACTTCAGGCCTGGTGACATTTAATTTAACACACTGGCACTATGGACTGGTCAGTGGGAAAATACTGATACACAAACACACACAGCCATAACACCCACATCTTGCCGTCGGTCCTACAATAGACCCACAGCAAGACTGAATCAGTATCCCATAGTAGAGCAGGACCGCATTGGCGCGTTGATGTGGTGTTGTGTTGCCACGGTGACCCCCGTGTGCGTGACAGTCATGGAGACAGTTTTATTACCCTGGTCCCTGGTGCAGATCACAGTCACTGGGGACTGTCTGCAAGGTACCCTCCAGACAGGATGAGGACACACACACACACTCGTACCACCCTTCTCAGACCTCGGATATACTCTAGACAGAATGGAACCTGCCTTAGGTTTTTGACTGAAATAACTTTCCCTTTAGTGTATGAAGAGCATCCCACAGTAACATGGAGTCAAGCTGGCAGCATCAGAAGAGGGAATTAGTCAGGAAGAGGGGAAGTCAGGAAGAGGGGATGTCAGCTGGAAAGGAGAGCAATAAAGAAGATGATGATGATGAGAGGGACTAGAGTAATGGTGTTGGTGATATTGACGGGATGCTACGATTGGCATGTTAGATTAGGCCACTCCCTAATTCCGGGTGCTGGTATTAGAATAACTGTACTGGGGAACAGAGGGGAGAGAGGAGAGGAAAGAAAGAGAGGCAGTGTTCACTGACTCCACTCATAATTATTGTGACATGTTGGAACCAGGGCGTCCACTGGCCTTCAACTCCTATTCTGGACTGATCCAACCAAGGCTTCAGGAGAAAACAGAAAAGACAAGGAGATGATGGAGACCTATTTTGGACTCAAAGAAGAATCAGGCTAGGATAAAAAGGAGTAACACACACAAAAACTTGACACATTTTTGGGAAGAGCATAGGGTCAACTGCAGTGTACTGGCCCCTGAATCATTTTAAAGTTGTATTTTTCAATGAATATCTTTGTTATAGTTTTAGTTGTATCAATAGGCCTCTTTGAAAGAAGATCAATTTTAATACTATCCATATCATGAAAGCTGTATATATATACACAAAGAAAAACATATACTAGTGGAACGCTATATGTATTTAAAAATAAGGTGCATACAGTATAAACCTTCTAATCCTCTTATGATATTTTTAAATAAAATGTGGGAATCAACTGTAATCTATAATCCATCCAGTCCGCTGCACCATCCCTAGATCACGACCCCGTCTTAGTGGGAGATAAGTCATGCCATATAGATTTACTATAAAAAACGCTCACTCTCTCCCTCACCCACTCTTTTTCTCTCTATCGCTCTGCCCTCCCTCGAGAGAGAATAATTCCATCCTAAGGGAAACCTCTGTGTCTGAACCTCTGTGTCTGAATGCGTGTGTGTGTGCGTGTGTGTGAGAATCTGAGTGTGAGGCATGCGTTTTTGTGCATTGAATGTGTGTCTGACTGTTCACGTGAGATTTTAAGACAACAACAACAAACGCTGCTGTGTGCAGGATAAGCAGGCCATGGTTGTGTCCCTGCTGTGCCAGTAACCCAGAGGTTTGGGGGATTATCAAACATTATACATAACTATTCATGTTGCCTAACACCACCATAATGCATGGCAATAATACATAGTGTTTACTTATCTAGCTTCTCTTACTTTGCAAGAAGCCAGCTCTGCAGTACTCTTGGCCTGGGCAGGCGAGGTGAGTAGTCATGCTGTACTTCGCTCCGCAGGTAATATGACACATTACATTACAATGGAACGATTTGATTAGTGTAATGTTAGCTAGCTACATAGTTGTATTTGTATCAAAGATAAAGGTGTAGTATAGAGAAACTATCGAGGTTAGCTAGCCAGCTACATTCGTTCGCAGCGACGCCGTTTTTCAAACAAAGTCAACACCGCAGCCATTGCTAGCTAGCCAACACTACCAGCTAGCAGTACTGTAGCAACTAAATACAATATCCTTTTAGCCAGCTACATTCGTTCGCAGCGACGCCGTTTTTCAAACAAAGTCAACACCGCAGCCATTGCTAGCTAGCCAACGCTACCAGCTAGCAGTACTGTAGCAACTAAATACAATATAATTTTAGCCAGCTACATTCGTTCGCAGCGACGCCGTTTTTCAAACAAAGTCAACACAGCAGCCATTGCTATCTAGCCAACACTACCAGCTAGCAGTACTGTAGCAGCTAAATACAATATAATTTTAGTCAATGAGAATTTTGCAACATAAAGCTTCCCTTTCTGAACATTCGAGATGTGTAGTCCACTTGTGTAGCTAGCATGACTGACTTTGTGCTAGCTAGCCAACGTTTAATTATTGCTGCGTTATGAAAGGAACTAGACACGGACACGAATTATCTGTTTAGTGTGTTAACACACTATTGGTAGTTTGTTGTAACCAAGTATTGGTGCTAAACCGTATGTTATTGGATGCTAGCATGCTAGTTAGCTATGGCGTCATAGGATACGGTGCCCTGGGCGGTTTTCATGGAAGAATACTGTACCAAGTTAGCTAGCTGAATAAAGTAAGTTAGAGTCTATTCCTAGAAACATTGAACCGCTGTAGTTTACAACAATTATAATTTCTAAAGTGGAAGTTGGGAGAGTTATATTCGGGTGTTTCAGTGAAACAATTATAGTTTCTGAGGTGGAAGTTGGGAGAGTTATATTTGGGAGTTGTGGTGAGGGAGGCCCCGCTCTCTCCTTTCCCAGATGTTTAGTTCATTTCATTCCGATCTCCTCTGCATTATTGTAGCCATTTGCTGCAGCCTGTCAACTATGCCTCTGCCTATCCCTGTTCTCTCCTCTCCGCACAGGCTACACAAACGCCTCACACCGCGTGGCTGCTGCCTCTCTAACCTGGTGGTCCCTGCACGCACCACCCATCTGGAGTTCCAGGTCTCAGGCAGCCTCTGGAACTGCCGTTCTGCTGCCAACAAGGCAGAGTTCATCCCAGCCTATGCTACCCTCCAGTCCCTCGACTTCTTGGCGCTGACGGAAACATGGATTACCACTGAAAACACTGCTACTCCTACTGCTCTCTCCTCGTCTGACCATGTGTTCTCGCATACCCCGAGAGCATCTGGTCAGCGGGGTGGTGGCACAGGAATCCTCATCTCTCCCAAGTGGACGTTCTCAATTTCTCCCCTAACCCATCTGTCTATCTCCTCATTTGAATTCCATGCTGTCACAGTCACTAGCCCATTTAAGCTTAATATCCTTGTCATCTATCGCCCTCCAGGTTCCCTTGGAGAGTTCATCAATGAGCTTGACGCCTTGATAAGTTCCTTTCCTGAGGATGGCTCACCCCTCACAGTTCTGGGGGATTTCAACCTCCCTACGTCTACATTTGACTCATTTCTCTCTGCCTCCTTCTTTCCACTCCTCTCCTCTTTTGACCTCACCCTCTCACCGTCCCCCCCTACTCACAAGGCAGGCAATACGCTTGACCTCATCTTTACTAGATGCTGTTCTTCTACTAATCTCACTGCAACTCCCCTCCATGTCTCCGACCACTACTTTGTATAATTTTCTCTCTCGCTCTCCTCCAACACTACTCACTCTGCCCCTACACAGATGGTAATGCGCCGCCGCAACCTTCGCTCTCTTCCTCCCGCTACTCTCTCCTCTTCCATCCTATCATCTCTTCCCTCTGCTCAATCCTTCTCCCTCCAATCTCCTGATTGTGCCTCCTCAATCCTCCTCTCCTCCCTTTCTGCATCCTTTGACTCTCTATGTCCCCTATCCTCCCGGCCGGCTTGGTCCTCCCCTCCAGCTCCGTGGCTTGATGACTCATTGCGAGCTCACAGAACAGAGCTCCGGGCAGCTGAGCGGAAATGGAAGAAAACTAGACTCCCTGCGGACCTGGCATCTTTTCACTCCCTCCTCTCTACATTTTCTTCATCTGTTTCTGCTGCTAAGGCCACTTTCTACTACTCTAAATTCCAAGCATCTGCCTCTAACCCTAGGAAGCTCTTTGCCACATTCTCCTCCCTGCTGAATCCTCCTCCCCCCCCCCCCCCCCCCCCCCCTCCTCCCTCTCTGTGGATGACTTCGTCAACCACTTTGAAAAGAAGTTTGACGACATCCGATCCTCGTTTGTTACGTCAAATGACACTGCTGGTCCTGCTCACACTGCCCTACCCTATGCTTTGACTTCTTTCTCCCCTCTCTCTCCAGATAAAATCTTGCGACATGTGACTGCAGGCCGCCCAACAACCTGCCCGCTTGACCCTATCCCCTCCTCTCTTCTCCAGACCATCTCCGGTGACCTTCTCCCCTACCTCACCTCGCTGATCAACTCATCCTTGACCGCTGGCTATGTCCCTTCCATCTTCAAGAGAGCGAGAGTTGCACCCCTTCTCAAAAAACCAACACTCGATCCCTCTGATGTCAACAACTACAGACCAGTATCCCTTCTTTCTTTTCTTTACAAAACTATTGAGCGTGCCGTCTTTAGCCAACTCTCTTGCTATCTCTCTCAGAATGACCTTCTTGATCCAAACCAGTCAGGTTTCAAGACTGGTCATTCAACTGAGACTGCTCTTCTCTGTGTCACGGAGGCTCTCCGCACTGCTAAAGCTAACTCTCTCTCCTCTGCTCTTGTCCTTCTAGACCTGTCTGCTGCCTTTGATACTGTGAACCATCAGATCCTCCTCTCCACCCTCTCCGAGCTGGGCATCTCCGGCGCGGCTCACTCTTGGATTGCGTCCTACCTGACCGGTCGCTCCTACCAAGTGGCGTGGCGAGAAGCTGTCTCCGCACCACGTGCTCTCACCACTGGTGTCCCCCAGGGCTCAGTTCTAGGCCCTCTCCTTTTCTCGCTATACACCAAGTCACTTGGCTCTGTCATATCCTCACATGGCCGCTCCTATCATTGCTACGCTGACGATACACAACTAATCTTCTCCTTTCCCCCTTCTGATAACCAGGTGGCGAATCGCATCTCTGCATGTCTGGCAGACATATCAGTATGGATGACGGATCACCACCTCAAGCTGAACCTTGGCAAGACAGAGCTGCTCTTCCTCCCGGGGAAGGACTGCCCGTTCCATGATCTCGCCATCACAGTTGACAACTCCGTTGTGTCCTCCTCCCAGAGTGCGAAGAGCCTTGGCGTGACCCTGGACAACACCCTGTCGTTCTCCGCTAACATCAAGGCGGTGACCCGATCCTGTAGGTTCATGCTCTACAACATTCGGAGAGTACGACCCTGCCTTACACAGGAAGCGGCACAGGTCCTAATCCAGGCACTTGTCATCTCCCGTCTGGATTACTGCAACTCGCTGTTGGCTGGGCTCCCTGCCTGTGCCATTAAACCCCTACAACTCATCCAGAATGCCGCAGCCCGTCTGGTGTTCAACCTTCCCAAGTTCTCTCACGTCACCCCGCTCCTCCGCACACTCCACTGGCTTCCAGTTGAAGCTCGCATCTGTTACAAGACCATGGTGCTTGCCTATGGAGCTGTGAGGCGAACTGCACCTCCGTACCTTCAGGCTCTGATCAGTCCCTACACCCAAACGAGGGCATTGCGTTCATCCACCTCTGGCCTGCTGGCTCCCCTTCCTCTGCGGAAGCATAGTTCCCGCTCAGCCCAGTCAAAACTGTTCGCTGCTCTGGCACCCCAATGGTGGAACGGGCTCCCTCGCGACGCCAGGACAGCGGAGTCACTCACCACCTTCCGGAGACATTTGAAACCCCACCTCTTTAAGGAATACCTGGGATAGGATAAAGTAATCCTTCTACACCCCCCCCCCCCCCCAAAAAAAAATAAATAAAGTTAAGTGGTGATCGCACTGGCTATAAGGTGAATGCACCAATTTGTAAGTCGCTGGATAAGAGCGTCTGCTAAATGACGTAAATGTAAATGTACTAAACAAACAATTAAGCAATAAGGCCCAAGTGGGTGTGGTATATGGCCAATATACCACAAACACCCAAGGTGCCTTATTGCTATTAGAAACTGGTTACCAACGTAATTAGAGCAGTAAAAATAAAGGTTTTGTCATACCCGTGGTATACAGTCTGATATAACACTGCAATCAGCCAATTAGCATTCAGGGCCCGAACCACCCAGTTTATAATATGCAGTATAATACAGTAACCTGGATACCATGCAGTATGGTTATAGGTTCTCTACATGATACCTACACTATAGGAGTCACAAGATGAGGAGGAAGTTATTATATTGACTGTAGGTGATAAATGACTGTCTAGTATTTCCCTCCCTCCCTCCCTCTCTCAATCCCTTCCTTCCTTCCTTCCTTCCTTCCTTCCTTCCTTCCTTCCTTCCTTCCTTCCTTCCTTCCTTCCTTCCTTCCTTCCTTCCTTCCTTCCTTCCTTCCTTCCTTCCTTTCCCTCCCTCCCTCCCTCCCTCCTTTCCCTCCCTCCTCTGTCTGTCACTCTTTCTCTCTACCATCCTCAGATATGAGACCATCAGACAATGAGAGCTCAGCCAGTGTTCCCTACAGTCTGGAGCTGATGAGCCAGGAAGTGGTGTGTGGTGGGTTGTGGGTAATGGTGCATCGTGGGTAGAGGAGGATGATTTGGGGAGTATTCCTTCGGGGACCACGGTTCAGTGGCTGTCATAACTATGATGAATCGACCTGCTCCTGTAACTCATGAAAACCCATGAAAAACAACCAGGATGGAATCCCTCAATCCTCCCCAAAGTTTTATATTTTGGTTTAAATCTCCCTTCATCCAGTGGGAAGGATCTTTTTCATATGGTCTGGCTAATAGAAACACCTGTAGGAGGGCTGGGTGACAAGGACGAAGAGGGTGGAGAGAGAACTTTCATTATAGATAATGGTAGGAAGTGAATGGGTGGAGCATTGAGCCATGTCTAAGCCATGGCTCAATGTGATCAGATACACAATAAGAATACTATTCCAAGAACATTTGTCTGAAAACCAATAGGCCTGGATACTATGTGAAGAAAGATATATGAATGGTGCCCTTGTACATTGGCTCTAGGACATGTGTGTGCTGGTGAAAGCTAGATTGAACAGACTGTGAATGTGCAGTGCCTGTGATAAGGTTGTGTGCATGTGTGAGTGTGTAGCTCCCACACATCGACAGAGAGGTGTGAGGTTTCCCACATTGGATACATGTAAAATAATAAATAACTGTATTTTTTAAACATTTTTAGTAATTTAGCAGACGCTCTTATCCAGAGCGACTTACAGTTAGTTATTATTATTTACATAAATATATATATATTTTTATTTTTTTTTAAACCCCCTGTGGGAATCGAACCCACAACCCTGGCGTTGCAAACGCCATGCTCTATCAACTGAGCTACATCCCTGCCGGCCATTCCCTCCCCTACCCTGGACGATGCTGGGCCAATTGCGCGCCGCCCCATGTGCCTGCTGCACATTTCCTTGTTCTGATTTCGCCCTCGCTACCTCCATAATCAAATCAGCAAACACTTCACACTGTTCCGCTCTCTGCATAGCAACAGGGATCCCACAGGGATCATATAGCCTACACATGAAAATGTATGCACTCACTGTACCAAGTGACTTTGGATAGAAGTATCTGCTAAGTGGCATACACACTGTATATGTTATGCAACTTCTTAAATCGGCATAAAGCATATTCATTATGTAGTGACACAAAATATATTCAGGAAGCAAGTACAGGGAGTGAATTTTATAATAAATAAAACATGGAACAAAACAAGAAACACGAGTAGCATACAGACATGAAACACAGAAACAGAATCAATAACACCTAGGGAAGGAACCAAAGGGAGTGACATAGGTAGGGAAGGTCATCAGGAAGGTGATTGAGTCCAGGTGAGTCTGATGAGGCGCAGGTGCGCGTAACGATGGTGACAGGTGTGCGTAATAATCAGCAGACTGGCGACCTCGAGCGCCGGAGAGGGAGTATACGTGACAGTACCCCCTCCCTGACGGGCGGCTCAAGCCGCAGGATGCCGACCAGAGGGACGGTCCCGGGGTCCAGGTGTGGGCCAATCGCTTCTTCTGAGGTGCGGGGACCTGTCGAGCTGGCTGAGGCATGGGAGCCTGACGAGCCGACTGAGGCATGGGAACCTGATGAGACGGCTGAGGCATGGGAGCCTGACGAGCCGGCTGAGTCATGGGAGCCTGATGAGACGGCTGAGGCATGGGAGCCTGATGAGACGGCTGAGGCATGGGAGCCTGATGAGACGGCTGAGGCATGGGAGCCTGACGAGACGGCTGAGGCATCCTCGGTAGACTCGGCAACAGACGCTTGACGGGCCAACCGGGTCTTGTAAACCTGTCAAGCCAGCTGAGGCATGGAAGCCTGGCGAGCCATCACCTACAAAAACAAAAAACGCTCCCCTTTGGTGAGATGTTATTCTGTAACGTGTACGCTGGGAGTCAGGAAGCAAGTACAGGAAGTGAATTTAATTAATACAAAATTAATAAAATAATACAAAGAACAAAACAAGAAACACGAGTAGCGTATAGACATGAAACACAGAAACAGAATCAATAACGCCTAGGGAAGGAACCAAAGGGAGTGACATATGTAGGAAAGGTAATCAGGAAGGTGATTGAGTCCAGGTGAGTCTGATGAGGCGCAGGTGCGCGTAACGATGGTGACAGGTGTGCGTAATAATCAGAAGACCGGTGACCTTGAACTCCGGAGAGGGAGAATACGTGACAGTTTCACCGCACTGAACACGTTCCTGTGTCAATGGTTTAAAGTAGGAAGTACGGCAGCTGTCAAAGGATGTAGATCTGTCCAACTCCATAATCTGGAACACACTTTGGGAACAAAATAGGTCAAATGAACTCCGTATAAGGAAATAAATTGGTGGAAGAGAATAGATGTTGTCAATCATACTACCAGACTTACAGAATCAATGTCACGGAAAAAGACAGCCAAACAGGCCTCAAACACACTACTACTACTGCACACACATTCACACACACACAGATGCACACACACGCACGCACACACACACATACAATCCCTGGGAGCTCTTGACAGTGATCTGGATGGGTCTGCTGGTCTCCTGCCAACTCCAAAAGGCACCAGTTATCACGGCTCAAGTAAGCTCTGCTAACTACCCTGCTGACCCCATCCACACCTGCTGCTGAACAGTAAACGGATGGCAACAGAAAGACAACAGAAAGATTGTAGTGGGATAGACAACATTTAGTCATCAGTGATCGGCTTTGACATGTTATTTTATTGCTAAGTTAGTTTTAGGGTTAAAAGGTAGACAATTTCTTTGACTGTACAAAAAACCATTCATCTTATAGTCCACGTACAGTCAATAGAAACATCTACTGTTTCAGTAGACAGGATGAAATACATCTAACCGGAGACAGGAACAAAATCTCAATTAGCTAATGTCATCGAACGTGATTAGATGGGGAGATGTACAGAGACAGATAGGAAGTGTGTGTGTGTGCGTGTGTGCGTGCGTGTGTGCGTGTGTGTGTGTGTGTGTCTCATATTTTACTAATGCAATGAGGACCTCGGTTTAACCTCTCATTCATTAAACAGGTAACGTATAAAGAACGTTCCTCGTCCTTCCTCTCAGACCTCTGAGGCATTGGGTGCATCATTTATTAAAGGGAAAGTGTGTCTCTTGACCATGATCCAAATTCCCCACCATTCCACTACCAGCCATGTTGTGACTTGGAGGACTTCCTTAGGGCTTTGTAAAGCTGGAGGTGTCTTGCTAATGGAGACTAGGCTGTATTTCCAGAGAGGAATGAGCTCCCTATGTTTCCCTATCATGAATAATGTAGTAATAAGCGGCTGTTAATGTGTTTAAGGGGCATTTAAAAGGGTTTGTAGGTGGGCTGTTAGCTGACACAGTGGAGACCAGTGTGGATGATAATATAAACACAGGACAGATTGTTTACCTCCTGTCAGGTCCTTATGCCTTATGTAAACATGGTCCCTGGCTTCAACCCATATACCTCTCTAACTATCCCTCTCACGATGCCTCTGTCTGTCTGTCTGTCTGTCTGTCTGTCTGTCTGTCTGTCTGTCTGTCTGTCTGTCTGTCTGTCTGTCTGTCTGTCTGTCTGTCTGTCTGTCTGTCTGCCTGCCTGCCTGCCTGCCTGCCTGCCTGCCTGCCTGCCTGCCTGCCTGCCTGCCTGCCTGTCTGCCTGCCTGCCTGCCTGCCTGCCTGCCTGTCTGTCTGTCTGTCTGTCTATCTATCTATCTATCTATCTATATATCTATCTATCTGTCTCTGTCTCTCAATCTATCCCTTTCACTCTCTGTCTTCCTCTTCCTCTGCAAGTTGCTCTCTCTCTTTCTCCCTATCTGTTATTCATCCTGCTGCATAGCCCTGACTGCCAGAGGTGAGCCTATTGCCTGTGTCAGCTTCTCTGCTATTTATATCACACAATACTCCTCTGGCCAAGAAACTATCTACTGTGTGTGTATGTGTGTGTGGGGGGGGGACTCTTCCTACCCCTATCTACACCCTCTTAAGATGACTCATTCATTAGAGACATAATTTAATCTCCTCTCATCCTGGTGTATGCGCCATGCGTGTATGTAGCGCAGGGAAGAGATATGATGCATTAGAGAGCAGTGGGGTTGTGTACATAACTAGAGGGCTCACCTCGATGATCATACGTCAAAGCAGGGTTCACCCTCTGAGAGTACAGTACAAAGAGAGGAGTGCTAGCTAGCTACCTAGCCTCTAAGGAGAACAGGCAGAAGGTGAACGCAAGCTAGCCTGTCAAAGCTAGCTAGCTAGCCTGTGAGATCAGAACACAGAAAGAGGAGTGCTAGCTAGCTACCTATAGCTAGCCTTTAGAGACCAGAGAGAGGAGCTCTACCTAGCTAGCTAGCCTCTGAGAGGTGAACATAGTGAGCGGAGGCGGGTTGCTCAGGTGTTGGTTTAAATCGGTTTCCCTAGCTAAGCTTAGTGATTAGCGGAATCCCGCAGCACGTTTCAGCTCGGCTAACCAGCCCCTGGAGGGAATGTGAGTGGTCAGGACGGAACCGATTTGTCCCAGGGACCTTTAGGAAGGAAGAGGGATGGTTCCTACGGTACTAAACATGGTAAGCTGGTTAGCGGCGTTACAGTGGACCACAGATGTATAGTAGAACAACAGTCATGACTGTCCTGTCCAACACACGGACACACAGGCCTATTTGGAAGGAGTCCATTAATAGTCAACATATTGTCTGTTTTACAGTTATTGCGCTTGTTAGCTTATTCAGAAGTAGCATACACACAGAAGGGTACTAAATATGTCACAAGGAAATAAATAAACTGTGACACATGCTCATGGTGTTTATTGCTATATGTTATTACAGTGCATACAACAGGGTGCAGGTATTTCTCTTTTCCTTCAACGTGATAATTTGGATGTATTTATCCCCGTGACCCCACCTCTATAATTGCTACAGCTTGTAATTACCCAGCTTCCATTGCAGGCTGATAGGTACTGTGCTATGGGTGACTGATGTGCTTGTTGGGTTAAACTGGCCATGGCCCGGCCCCCTGTCACACACTCACACACACACACACACACACACACACACACACACACACACTCACACAAACACATGGAGTAATGAGGCGTGGCGGTAGCGCATGTACCGCACTACACACTGGGATTGGAAAGGATGGGATGGAGGTGTGTGTGTTAGGTTCGTGCATGCATGGCTGCAAGTGTGTCTTTGAATCTCTCTCTCTATGTAGGCCTATTTGTATGTGTCTTAGCAGTGGTGTAAAGTACTTAAGTACACTCTGGATAAGAACGTCTGCTAAATGACTTAAATGTAAATGTACATGTAAAAATACTTTAAAGTACTACTTAAGTATTTTTTTGGGATATCTGCACTTTACTTTACTATTTATATTTTTGCTAACTTTTACTTTTACTTCACTACATTCCTGAAGAAAATAATGTACTTTTTACTCCATACATTTGCCCTGACACCCAAAAGTACTTGTTACATTTTGACAGGAAAATGGTCAAATTCACACACTTATCAAGAGAACATCCATGGTCATCCCTATTGCCTCTGATCTGGCGGACTCACTAAACACAAATGCTTTGTTTGTAAATTATGTCTGAGTGTTGGAGTGTGCCCCTGGCTATCCACCAATGAATAAATAAAAAGAAAATGATGCCGTCTGGTTTGCTTAATATAATGAATTTGAAATGGTTTATACTTTTACTTTTACTTTTGATACTTAAGTATATTTTAGCAATTCCATTTACTTTTGATACTTAAGTGTATTTAAATCCAAATACTTTTAGACTTTTACTCAAATAGTATTTTACTGGGTGATTTTCACTTTTACTTGAGTCATTTTCTATTAAGGTATCTTTACTTTTACTCAAGTATGACAATTGAGTACTTTTTCCACCACTGTGTATTAGAGAGAAAACTAGAAATAGCAAAAGAAAGAAAGAGACAGACAGAATGAAATGAATAAGTAGACAGGAGGTGGGTGTAAGTCGAATCTCACTGTCACACTGTCTTTCTCCTTCTGTCTACCGGTGGGAATATACAAAGCTACTGATTAGGAATTCTTCAGTTGTCAGGAGAGAAAGAGAAATGAAAGCATGCTAACCGCAATGCCAGAGGAGCAGATGGCTACTCTTAGAAAGCAGAAGGACGCTCAGCTTTGAAAGAGAGAGAGAACGAGTGACAGAGACACAAACTGAGACAGAGGAAAGAGGAGACAAAAGCTGATGAGTTTAGAGGAGGGTCTGCATGCCTAATTGTCTGTGAATGTGTGTGTGTGTGTGTGTGTGCGTGTGTCCAAGTCCCTCCTCCACCAGTCCCTCCTCCACCAGTCCCTCCTCCACCAGTCCCTCCTCCACCTGGGGCGAGCAGCCATGCTGGAACTGAACAGCTGGACTCTCTCCTGCTAAACCTGCCAAAAGACTAGCAGCAATTTGGCACTTGATGAATCCTAGGGATAACACAAGTGAGGGGCTGTGTGCTAAATGACACCATATTCCCTATATAGTGCACTAAAAGTAGTGCACTACATAGGGAATAGGGTGCCATTGGGGACGTAATCCATTTCATCCCCCTCCATCTACGCCCTGATAGCATAATGCTCTTCCAGCTCTTCTGCACAATACAATCTGATGTTTGAGTGTAATTGTGAACAACAAACGGATTTTAATCATTTGTGAATGTCCATTTGTTTTCTTTTGAGAACTGCGTGCTTCCCCTTAATAGTCGGCTGCTTGGTACACAATGGTACACAAGGACGGGTCGAGAGCTAAGCGTAGCTCTCCAGTATGCTTTCTGTAGACCTGGAATCATACATGCACTCATACACGATCACACACACACACACACAAACACACACACAGTGCACGAACAGGCTACTAACCAAGTGGAATAGCTTGAATTAAAGTCCTTGACATTTGGCCTGTAGAGGCCGCATCATCCCGGCCCCCCTTTCTTAGTGATGCCCTCACAAGACCCCTCCTAGCTCAGAGGTCAGGGGTCAGGCCTCAGAGAGAAGGCTGTGTGTGTGTGTGTGTGTGTGTGTGTGTGTGTGTGTGTGTGTGTGTGTGTGTGTGTGTGTGTGTGTATGTGTGTGTGTGTGTGTGTGCGTGAGGGGGTAGGCACTAGGCAGTTGTTCCATTCGGGGTGGAAGAGGAGGAGGAGGAGGAGGAGGAGGAGGAGGAGGAACAAAGGACAGAGGTAAAGGGGCTTCCATTGTGTTTCTCTGTGGACAGAAGACAGTACAGCATCTGTCACAGAAGCCTTAGCCCTGCCACACTGGGGACAATAGAACGACCAACTGTCCATCTCTGAGGATGAAGTGGTGATGGCCTGTGGGTGTGGTTGTATGCAGAAGTTTTGTAGGATTCAATAGAATAGCCTTCATGTACTACGCCCTTTCTAAAGCCCCACAGAGGAGCAAACAGCTAGGGAACTACCCTGTCAATTAATATAATGGGTCTATCCCAATTATCTCTCCTTTCCCCTTAAATGTGCACTTTTTCACATCCCTTCATGGATTTGAAAAGAAATGACTGGTATGGAAACTCCCTCTAGTCCACGCAAACATCAATCAAATGCTTTTAAATTTGTGGGGAGTAGTGAACGAGTGCAAAGTTCAGGAAGAAGGAGAGATTATTGGGACGCACCCCAGGCATGTGCAAAACAGGAAGTGGGAAGTAATGTCCTAAAACCAGGTGCATCATGGGTCATAACAATGGAGTGATAGACCCCAAAGACATGGCTAAGACAAACATGAAAACACAAGGCAAGAAAGACACACTGTACTGCTGACTAATGTAACAGATTCTAAGCACTTGCAGAGAGAGAATTTGATTCATATTGGTGTCAAATTGTCTGCCTTTGGAGCTTGGATGCACTAATTAGGTGGAATAAATTCTCAAAATCTCTCAGTGAATTCACACACTCATTGAGTTTTTTCCTTTTCCTTTGATGTCTCCCCTCTCCACGTGATGCCGGGAACGCCAGGAATACTGCACTCAGGAGAACCTCCCTCCTCCCGCCTTCCCCCCATCCTTTCCTTTAACATATCATCCACATGAATATCTTCCTCCTCTGGGAAATATGGGAATTCTCTCCTCATCAGTCCTCCATGCCGGCTAATAACAGTATTGCCGTAGGTCTGCAGCACAGAGATACTCTACATCTATATCTTGTCACTGAGAGAAAAATCACTGAGGAATATGTATTGCTCCCAACCCAATCCCTTTCTTTACAAATCAGGTTTGGTCCAGATACGCCTCCAAAGTCTAAAGTCACAATCTAACCTCTGTTCCTAGCTAGCTCCACAAACTGCTAGCTAGATAGTGACACACACACACACCGCCAGACAGATGTGCTGAGGTTGGAGCAAACAGTGTTATTGTGTTGTACGTGAGGGGCAGAACAGGCCACCATGCAGACCCCTGAGACCTCATTAACATGCCACATTAATGCAGATCTCACAACAATCTCCAAAACAATAACACACTGTAGACTGCTACAATACAACAGACGGCAAATATATCAACCTCCCCCATAGAAATCCATCACATTTCTGAATGCTGCCACATCCATCCACACAAGCAAGTAAAACTAGCATCATATTACAGACTGTTAACATACTGTGAAGGGACAGAACTCTCCAAACAATAGCACACTGTACACTGATATAAAACAGGCCAATATGAAAAAAATGCAGTGCATTTCAGAATTGTGACACAATTAATTAAAAACAGAGTGAAGGCCAGCATGAAAAATCTCCTACCAAGACATACAGTGCATTTTGGTATTTTGACACATCCATCCAGACAAGCAGTCTAAACTAGCATGCCGTTGTAAAGTGCTAGTTTGTAAATAAACATGGTTGGTATCGAGCTAGGTTAACCACCAAGCTGTTCCCTCCCTCCCTCACTTCCTTTCGCTATCCTTAATCTCCTACTCTATCCTATATGCCTTTAACAAGCATGGTGGAGAGGGTGAAGGAGAGAGGCAAAAGAGAGAGAGAAAAGGAAAGAGGGAGCGAGCGAGATAAAAAAAAGAGAGAGAATGGAGGGAAAAGAAAGAGAGAGGAGGACAATGGCATGGGATTTCCCCAGGCCAGGCTTGTTCAGTGGGGAATAACAAACAACAAGGCCATGAATCAAAAATAAACATGTGGCATTGAGGGCTCAGATATTAAACACAATGGTTATGCCAAACAGTGGCATGATTAAGAGAAAGCAATGTTTTAAAGTCTGCATTCATCAATAGATTATTCTCAATCATGAACCCATCCGATCTGAAGTGTCACTATACAGCAATGAGAAAGAGAGCGAGAGAGCCAGAGAGAGAGAGAGAGCCAGAGAGAGAGAGCCAGAGAGAGAGAGAGCCAGAGAGAGAGAGAGAGCCAGAGAGAGAGAGAGAGAGAGAGAGAGAGAGAGAGAGAGAGAGAGAGAGAGAGAGAGAGAGAGAGAGAGAGAGAGAGAGAGGCATCTCCTGGTGAGACAGCTGTGTAATAGGACATTGATCTTTCCCAGCGTGTCCCAGGGACCCATCCTGTTTCACAGGGTCAGCATCCATCCATCCATCCCCTTCCCCAATCACCCTCTTATCTCCCCCTTCCCCTTCTCTCCTTCTCCCTTCTCTGCCCTTCTCTTTCAATCCACCATCCATCCATCCCCTCCCCATCCCCTGTTACTCCCCTTTACCCATCTCTCCCTTTTCTCTCCCTCCTCTCCCCCTCACTCATAGGTCCATGCATGAGTAATGTACCCCTCTCTGACCATGTGCTGACATCTAATGTCGAGTGTGTTTTCAACTACATGGTGAGAGAGCAGCATCGCCCAAAACAGCATGGGAAACCCCTCTGCACTGTATACTGTAACACTAGAGATACCTTATACTTTATAACACAGAGCTAATCATATGTAGCCTAATAAAAATGTATGAACCTGTATTGGTCATCATTCTAACGTGCAGCTCACTCGTTTGCAACATGCAGGTTCACAGTTCACATACATGTTCATAAGGGAACATATGCACACAGCTACAGCGTCCACCACCACACTGGTACTGCAACTCGTCAACTGCACGTGTCAGAATGTAATAAATGTGTCCAATAGCGGTTTGTAGAGGTTGCGACTGTGAGCCTAGTGAATGGGAGTGAATGGGAGAAAGCACAGAGCAGAACCTCAATACCTCTAGTACACTCCTCCTCCTCCCCTCAGCAACAGCCAGAGCAGGTTAGGGATTCACCTTAGGGACTGCAGTAAATATGTTCACACACTACGATGTGGCAAAACACCTTAACCCTCTGACATATGCAGCTTTTTCTAGTTCCTTACTATTCTGCAAACAGCAGGTGTGAAATCCAGCTCAAAGGAGAACTTGTGTTTCTTTTCATTCTAAAAACATGCTAAATTCTTCTCAAAAGCTCTTGATTCCATTGTCAGAGTCGAAACTGTATCCCCCAAAGTAGTAAGCCAAAGCAACAACAAAACATAGGCTACAAAAATACAAATCTTTGTGCACTACTTTTGAAAAGGGCTATTTGGGACAAGCAGATTGAATAGGTACAGGTACCAGCAGTACAGTTGAATAGGACAGATCCCTGTAAGAAAAACTTTACTACACTATACAGTAAAGCTCTCAAGCCCTTCCATGATAAAAAATCTCTACCCTCAACAACATCAACAAACATCTTCAAATCAATATTTCATAAAGAGATGCCAGTCTATCACTCAGGTGTAAGACAGAGAGAGAGAGAGAGAGAGAGAGAGAGAGAGAGAGAGAGAGAGAGAGAGAGAGAGAGAGAGAGAGAGAGAGAGAGAGAGAGAGAGAGAGAGAGAGAGAGAGAGAGAGAGAGAGAGAGAGAGAGAGAGAGAGAGAGAGAGAGAGAGAGAGAGAGAGAGAGAGAGAGAGAGAGAGAGAGAGAGAGAGAGAGAGAGAGAGAGAGAGAGAGAGAGAGAGAGAGAGAGAGAGAGAGAGAGATAGATAGATAGATAGATAGATAGATAGATAGATAGATAGATATAGATAGATAGATAGATAGATAGATAGATAGATAGATAGATAGATAGATAGATAGATAGATAGATAGATAGATGATAGATAGATAGATAAGAGAGAGAGAGAGAGAGAGAAGTCTGCTGCACTGTACAGCTAGTAACAGAGGATGATATCTGTCTCGGCACTCCTCTATTTTCAGCGTGGTGACTGAATGAATGACTATCCCAGCAATAGCAGCAGCCATACCTGTTTGCCAGATGTAGACAGTTGGTTTGGTGTCAGCTGCAGTTTGTGCCTCCGTGGCTCCAGAGATCCAGAAGAGGACCAGCGCTAGCCTCCAGAGAGAGGGGAGTAACCCCCTCCACACATTCAGCGTTTCCTTCACTCCGCCGGGCATCCCCATGGCCTTCGCAGGGGGACCGCGGTGATAGTATCCACACAACAAAAGAAAAACAAATAGAAAAAGAGTGGAGAAGGCAACAAACGGAGACAGAAACACACGCTGAAGATGCGGACAGACGCAGCGGAGGAGAAGTGTACTCTACTCCCTTTGCTTTTGTCCCACTCTCACACGAGGGTTGTTCTGTCCGTTCCTCTAAGAAGAAGTCATCCTGGGTGAATGAATGGTTCTCCTCTCCTACCCTCTTTCTCTCTCTCTCTCTATGTGGTGACTAGGTCAGCGAGGGAGAACAAGGTCTGTCCGTAAAAAAAACAGGGAACAATAGACCACTAAGCCGAGGCTGCTGGTGTAGCTGCTTCCTGCGTGTGCCGGGCTGATGCAGCACCTTCCTTTCTCTCCCTCCTTCTCCCTCTCTCGCGCTCTATCGCACACTCACTCACTTACCCTCCCTCTCTCTGTGGCTCTCTCTCTCCCTCCCTCTCTTGTTATTGATCATACTCTCTCACACTTGCCCTCCCTCCCTCTCTCTCTCTCTCTCTCTTATGTTTTGAGCTGGTGCTCCACACTCTCACCAGTGGAGGCATGGAGCTGGACAGAGGGGGTGGAGAGGGGTGTTTGTGTTTTTTGGTAAAACAATGAACATTCTGACAAATGGGGACATTTCACAGGTTCCCACAAGGAAAAATGATATTTTAGGCTTAGGGCAGGGTTTCCGAAACTCTTTCCCCGTGACCCCAAGGGGTGCACATTTTGTTTTTTCCCCTTGCACTAAACAGCTGATTAAAATAATCAACTAATCATTAAGCTTTGAATCAGCTGTGTAGTAGTGTTAGGGCAAAAAACTAAACGTGCACCCCTTGGGGTCCCAAGGACCGACTTTGGGAAACGCTGACTTAGGGGTTAGGTTTAGGGTTATGGTTACAATTAGGGTTAGGATTCTAATTAGTGTTAGGGGTCAGGGGTTGGGTTTAGGGTTTAGGCAAAAAAGGATTATGAATGGGAATCAATTGTTTGGTCCACACAAGGATAGTAAAACAAACGTGTGTGTGTGTGTGTGTGTGTGTGTCACGCCCTGACTCTGGGGACTCTTATTTGTTGAGTCAGGGTGTGATTTTCTATGTTGTATTTTCTATGTTTGTGATCTAGGTTTTGTAGTTCTATGTTTGGCCGGGTGTGTTTCCCAATCAGAGGCAGCTGTCGCTCGTTGTCTCTGATTGGGGAGCATACTTAGGCAGCCTATTGGCAATTAGGTGTTGTGGGATCTTGTTCTGTGTGAGGTTTGTTGTGTGTTACCTTTGGACGTCATGTTTCGTTGGTTTATTGTTTTGTCGTTGTTTATTAAGTTTAAAGTAAACATGTATGCATATCACGCTGCGCCTTGGTCTGACCCGTCTATGAACGAACGTGACAGTGTGTGTGTGTGGTGGTGTGTGTATGTGTGTGGGAAGGAGGGAGGGAGGGGGATAGAATCCTGAAAAAACATTATAGATGGAGGATAAAAAGTATCTGAATCATATTAAAATAAAACAATGAATTATTGATGTCAGCTGGGTTTGACCTTGTATGATATTCAAGCCAGAGACCCAACATCCTGCAGTGCACACACACACACGCACACACACACACAGTGTCTCACACACACACACTCACACACACACACACACACACATTCCTGGTTTCCTTATTATCCACAGGACAGGAGCAGCACTCAATGAAACTAGACTATAAATGTGATCCCCTATAGAAGGAGGCTGGTATATCAATCAGCCAATATAACATCATTCTCATAATGCTTGTACTTTATGATTTGATCAATAAATATGTGGGAACAAACAGGAAAACCTTTTATGTTATCAGATTTACCCATGAATCCTTTTGATGTGCAGCCTCTATATAGACGGACCCAGTAAACCACACCCTCTTTCGCCAAGGGGGCTCAAGACACCCTCCCCTCCCCCGATGTCCTCGACCACAACCCCTGCACCCTACTCTCCTACTCCCCATGACCCTCTCCCCCCTCCTCCCTCCTACCCCTCCCCAGCCTCTGCCATCCGATGTGGTAGTTTCACAGCCATTAGGTTAATAAAGGGAAATCTCACCCCCTGCTAGTTGTGACCAGGAAGCCCACACCACTCAACAAATTAGCCCAGCCAGAGCCAGCAGGATGCTATTCACCCGCTCTGCTCCCTAAGCGCTGCTTCACACACACAGACACATGTACGGACAGACGCATGCATGCAGGGACACACATACATACACGCACGCAAGTACGCACGCAGGCACACACACACTGCGTGGTGCTGGGCCCAGGTCATAACCTCTGCTGGCGTTGGGGACGCTTATGCCAAGCACTGCTTCACACATACAAAGCCGGACGCACAAACGGATGGACACACACAGAAACATACTGTGTCAAGCTGTGTGTGCATAATGACAACAGACAGTCGTCTGAATGATTACTTTTTACATTTTATTCAGTTTAGAAACTACGAAGTTCCGTTTCCCTCTTATCCTCCCCTCCTCTCCAGGCACTTCCAAAAGTCTCCTCACCCACCACCCCTCCTCAACCCCCTCCCTAATCCCCCGTTGCCCTTCTGCCCTCCCTCTCTCACGCCAATGTCAGATTTAACCCGGAGAGCAATGCCAAGTGGTAAAATGCACCACTTTGAGAAGGAGTGGAGGGAGAGAGAGAGCAGAGAGAAAGACAGTGAGAGAAAGAGAGAGAGTGAGGGACAGGGAGGGAGAGAGAGTGGGAGGGAGAGAGAGAGGGCTTACCAGAGGTTTAAAGGGTTTTGTGCACAACCCTGACTAGAAGGAATCAGCTGGGTGGATTACAGCTTCAACCGCTCTCATTTAAAACGTACAAACAGAGCCGGGCACTAAGAAAGACATAGACTGGGAAAATACCAGACTCCCTGTGGCATGGCCATCACTCTCTGAGACAGAGAGCCCAAACTCCCTGTGACATTAAGACCAAACTCCATTTGGCCCTAAGACCAGACTCCCTGCAGCACCGAGACCAGACTCCCTGTGGCCCTGAGACCAGAATCCCTGTGGCACTGAGACCAGACTAAATGTGGCACTAAGACAACAGTCCATTTGGCCCTGAGACCAGACTCCCTGAGGCCATGAGGCCAGACTCCCTGTGGCCCTGAGACCAGACTCCCTGTGGCCATGAGGGCAGACTCCCTGTGTCCCTGAGACCAGACTCCCGTGGCCCAGGGACCAGACTCCCTGTGGCCCTGAGACCAGACTCCCTGTGGCCCTGAGATCAAATCCCATGGCACTGAGACCAGACTCCCTGTGGCACTGAGACCAGACTCCCGGTGGCACTGACACCAGACTACCTGTGGCACTGATACCAGACTCCCTGTGGCACTGAGACCAGACTACCTGTGGCCCTGAGACCAGACTGCCTGTGGCACTGAGACTAGACTCCCTGTAGAATTGAGACAAGACTCACTGTGGCACTGAGACCAGACTCTAAGTGGCCCTTAAACCAGACTCAATGTGGCCCTGAGACCAGACAACCTGTGGTACTGACAACAGACTCCCTGTGGGCCTGAGACCAGACACTCTGTGGCCCTGAGACCAGACTCCCTTTGGCACTAAGACCAGACACCCCGTGGCCCTGAGATCAGACTGCCTGTGGCCTTAGGCCTGACTCCCTATGGCACTAAGACCAGACTTCCTTTTCAACTGAAACCAGACTCCCCATGGCACTGAGAAAAGACTACCTGTGGCACTGAGACCAGACTCATTGTGGCACTGAGACCAGACTCCCTGTGGCCCTGAGACCAGACTCCCTAAGGCCCTGAGACCAGACTCCCTTTGACACTGAGACCAGACTTCCTGTGGCCTGACACCAGACTGCCTGTGGCTCTGAGACCAGACTCCCTGTGTCACTGAGACCAGAATCCCTGTGGCTCTGAGACCAGACTCCCCTTGGCACTGAGAGCAGACTCCCTTTGTCACTGAGACCAGAGTCAATGTGGCTCTGAGACCAGACTCCCGTGGCACTGAGACCAGACTCCCTGTGGCCCTGAGACATACTCCTTGTGTCACTGAGAACATAATCCCTTTGGAACTGAGACCAGACTCCCAGTGGCAATGAGACAAGACTCCCCTTGGCACTGAGAGCAGTCTCCCTGTGTCACTGAGACCAGACTCCCTGTGGCACTGAGACTCGACTCCCTTTGGCACTGAGACCAGAATCCCTGTGGCACTGAGCAACACTTGCTGTATCATTGAGTCCTGACACCCAGGTGCACTGAGACCAGACTCCCTGTGGCCCTGAAACCAGACTCCCTGTGGCCCCAAGAGCAGACTACCTCTGGCACTGAGACCAAACTCCCTGTGGCATTGAGAATAGACTCCCTGTGGCTCTGAGACCAGACTCCCTGTGGCCCTGCGATTAGACTCCTTGTGGACCTTTGACCAGAATCCATATGACTCTGATACCAGACTTCCTTTTGCACTAAGACCAGACTCACTTTGGCCCTGAGACCAGACTCCCTTTGACCCTGAGACCAAACTTCCTGTGGCCCTGACACCAGACTCCCTGTGGCTTTGAGAACAGATTCAATTTTGCACTGAGACTAGACTCAATTTGGCCCAGAAACCAGACTCCCTTTGACGCTGAGACCAGACTTCCTGTGGCCCTGACACCAGACTCCCTGTGGCTCTCAGACCAGAGTCCCTGTGGCACTAAGACCAGACTCCCTGTGTCACTGAGAACAGAATCCCTGTGGCACTGAGACCAGACTCCCTGTGGCACTGAGACTCAACTCCCTGTGGCGCTGAGACCACACTACCTGTGGAACTGAGCAATACTCGCTATAGCATTGAGTCCAGACTCCCAGGTGCACTGAGACCAGACTCCCTGTGGCTCTGAAACCAGACTCCCTGTGGCCCTAAGACCAGACTACTTGTGGCACTGAGACCAAACTCCCTGTGGCCCTGAGACCAGACACCCTGTGGCACTGAGACCAGTGAGACCAGACTCCTTTGTCACTAAGACCAAACTCACTTTGGCCCTGAGACCAGCCTGTTTTTGGCCCTGAGAGCACACTCCCTGTGGCCCTAAGACCAGACTCCCTTTTCAACTGAGACCAGACTTCCCATGGCACTGAGACCAGACTCCCTGTGAAACTGACACCTCACTCCGTGTTACCCTGAGACCAGACTCCCTGTGCACTGAGACCAGACTCCCTGAGGCACTAAGACAAGACTCCCCGTGGCACTAAGACCAGACTCCCTTTGGCACTAAGAGCAGACTCACTGTGATACTGAGACCATAATCGCTGTGGCACTGAGCACCGACTCCATGTGGCACTGAGAACAGACTCCCTGTAGAATTGAGACAAGACTCACTGTGGCACTGAGACCAGACTCTAAGTGGCCCTTAAACCAGACTCCATGTGGCCCTGAGACCAGACAACCTGTGGCACTGACAAAATACTCCCTGTGGGCCTGAGACCAGACACCCTGTGGCCCTGAGACCAGACTCCCTTCGGCACTAAGACCAGACACCCTGTGGCCCTGAGATCAGACTGCATGTGGCCTTAGGCCTGACTCCCTATGACACTAAGACCAGACTTCCTTTTCAACTGAAACCAGACTCCACATGGCACTGAGAAAAGACTACCTGTGGCACTGAGACCAGACTCATTGTGGCACTGAGACCAGACTCCCTGTGGCCCTGAGACCAGACTCCCTAAGGCCATGAGAACAGACTCCCTGTGGCACTAAAACCAGACTACCTGTGGCCCTGAGACCAGACTCCCTGTTGCCCTGAGACCAGACTCCCTTTTGCACTGAGACTAGACTCACTTTGGCCCTGAGACCAGACTCCCTTTGACACTGAGACCAGACTCCCTGTGTCATTGAGAACATAATCCCTGTGGTACTGAGACCAGACTCCCTGTGGCACTGAGACCAGACTCCCGTGGCACTGAAACCAGACTCTCTGTGGCCCTGAGACCAGACTCCCTGTGTCATTGAGAACAGAATCCCTGTGGCACTGAGACCAGAATCGGTATGGCACTGAGACCAGACTCCCTGTGTCACTGAGAACAGAATCCATGAGGCACTGAGACCAGACTCCCTGTGGCACTGAGACCAGACTCCCATGGCACTGAGAACTGAAACGTTGTAGCCCTGAGAACAGACTCCCAGTGGCACTAAGACTAGACTCCCTTAGGCATTGACACCAGACTCCATGTGGCACTGAGACCAAACTCCCTGTGGCACTGAGATTGGACTCCCTGTGGCTCTGAGACCAGACTCCCCGTCGCACTGCGAACATTCTCTCTGTGGCACTGAGACCAGACTCCCTGTAGCCCTGAGATTAGACTCCCTGTGGCCCTTTGGCCAGACTCCTTGTGACACTGATAACAGACTCCATTTTGCACTAAGACCAGACTCACTTTGGCATTGAGACTAGACTCCCATTGACCCTGAGACCAGACTTCCTGTGGCCCTTACATCAGACTACCTAAGCACTAAGACCAGTCTCCCTTTTGTTCCTTTGACCTGACTCCCTGTGGCACTGAGACCAGACTCCCTTTTGCACTGAGACCAGACTCACTGTGACACTGAGTCCAGACTCCCTGTGGCCCTGAGACCAGAATCCCTGTGTCACTGAGAACAGAATCCCTGAGGCACTGAGACCAGACTCCCTGTGACAACGAGACCAGACTCAATGTGGCTCTGAGACCAGAATCCCTGTGTCACTGTGACCAGAATCCTAATGGCACTGAGAAAATATTCCCTGTGGCACTGAGACCAGACTCCCAGTGGTACTGAGACCAGACTCCTGTGGCATTGAGACCAGACTCCCTGTGGCCATGATGCCAGAGTCCATGTGTCACTGAAAACAGAATCCCTGTGGCACTGAGACCAAACTCTCTGTGGCAATAAGACCAGACTCCCCTTGGCACTGAGACCAGACTCACTGTGTCACTGAGACCAGACTCCCTGTGGCACTGAGACCAGAATCCTTGTGGCTTTGAGCAACACTCGCTGTACCATTGAGTCCAGACTCCCAGGTGCACAAAGTTCAGACTCCCTGTGGCCCTGAAACCAGACTCCCTGTGGCCCTAAGACCAGAATACCTTTGGCACTGAGACCAAACTCCATGTGGCCCTGAGACCAGACACCCTGTGGCCCTGGGACCAGTGAGACCAGACTCCCTGTGGCACTAAAACCAAACTCCCTGCTGCCATGTGACCAGCCTGCCTTTGGCCCTGAGACCACACTCCCTGTGGCACTGAGACCAGACTCCCTGTGGCCCTGAGACCAGACACGTTGTGGCCCTGAGACCAGACTCTCTGTGGCAAAATAACCAGACTCCCTATGGCCCTGAGACCAGACTCCCCTGGCACTGAGACTAGACTCCCTGTGGCACTGAGACTGGACTCCCTGTGGCTCTGAGACCAGACTCCCTGTGGCCCTGAGATTAGACTCCCTGTGGCCCTTTGGCAAGACTCCTTGTGACACTGATACCAGACTCCGTTTTGCACTAAGACCAGCTCACTTTGGCCCTGAGACCAGACTCCCTTTGACCCTGAGACCAGACTTCCTGTGGCCCTTACATCAGACTACCTGTGCACTAAGACCAGTCTCCCATTTGTTCCTTTGACCTGACTCCCTGTGGCACTGAGACCAGACTCCCTGTGGCACTGAGCAACACACTCTGTAGCAATTAGTTCAGACTCCCAGGGGCACTGATATCAGACTCCCTGTGGCCCTGAAACCAGACTCCCTGTGGCACTAAGACCAGACTACCTTTGGCACTGAGACCAAACTCCCTGTGGCCCTGAGACCAGACACCCTGTGGCCATAAGAGCAGTGAGACCAGACTCCCTGTGGCACTAAGACCAAACTCCATGGTGCCCTGAGACCAGACTCCCTGTGGCCCTGAGACCAGACACATTGTGGCCCTGATATCAGACTCCATTTGGCACAATGACCAGACTCTCTATGAACCTGAGACCAGACTCCCTGTGGCAATGAGACTAGACTCCCAGTGGCACTGAGACCAGACTCCCTGTGAAACTGACACCAAACTCCCTGTGGCACTTAGACCAGACTCCCTGTGGTTCTGACACCAGACTCCCCGTCGCACTGCAAACAATCTCCCCTTGGCACTGAGACTAGACTCAGTGTGGCACTGAGACCAGACTACCTGTGCACTGATACAAACTCCCCATGGCACTGTGACCCCACTC